>NC_056733.1:141969986-142076511 GCF_019279795.1 Protopterus annectens | reverse complement strand
ATTTATCTGGCCAAGAGAAAACTACAATACTACAGATAACCAAGTACTTGACTTGTCTCAGAAAAAAGAAAGGTATTCATCCTATCGGAAACCGAGATGCAATACCTTTAGAACCACTAGGGAACCTCCTAGTGAAGTGAGGTGGCACATTGAGGTGAACAACCAACTAGATGAACTCAGTGTCAACCATGAAAACAGCGGAAACTTGACATATATAATCCTAATAAAAATATAGTAAAGTCCCTCTACAAATGACTCTGTTGCACATGCTTGGAACTCACTCCCTCAAAATATTAGAATCATTCATCAAAAACACCTGTTCAAAAAAGAACTTAACATTTTTCTTCAGAGTACATGGTCCTGCCCTTGTCTAACCCCCACTTGATCCAGCCTCTTCTCTTCTCAGCTTTAACTCCTTTTCCCTTTTCTACTCTTTACTTGGTTCATATGCCTTTATACCTCCCTCTCCCCTCACATCCATACCATATATATTCATATATATATATCTTTATTAAAAAAAAGAAAAAAAACATTTTGATTGAATGGTTTATTTATTTGTATATACTTCATGTGTGATATTCTCTAGACCTGTCAAATGTTATTTAACCCACTCTGTGTACAGATATTCTATAACTGTTGATTTTCTTATTGTGTTTCATTGTGGTTTTAATTGTATACTTATTTTTATTTTTGATTTAATTTTTATTGTAAAAATATGTAATACTTCTGGAGCTTTTCTCCTCAGGTCTCCCCAGAAAATGGTTCAATTGGACTAACCCAGTTAACAAATGTCAATAAATAAACAAATAAATAAGACAAATAACAGTAACTCACCTTTGGTCACCCCAAAAGAACAGTCTATACTTGTATGTGCCATAACAGTAACTCAGCTTTGTTCCTCCCCATCAACAGAACAGTTGTACTCTTGTATGTGCCATAACAGCAACTCACATTTGCTTCCCCAAAAGAACAGTTTATGCTTGTATGTGCCATAACAGTAACTCGGCTTTGTTTCCCCTTCAACAGAACAGTTGTACCCTTATATGTGCCATAACAGTAATTCACCTTTGCTCATCCCAAAGTAACAGTCTGTGCTTTTATGTGCCATAACACTAACTTAGCTTTGGTTTTCCCCTCGACAGAACAGTTAAACCCATGTATGTGTCATAACAGGAACTCAGCTTTGCTTCCCCCTCAACAGAACAGTTGAACCCTTGTATGTGTCATAACAGGAACTCAGCTTTGCTTCCCCCTTGACAGAACAGCTGAACCCTTGTATGTGCCATAACGGGAGCTCAGCTTTGCTTCCCCCCAAAGAACAGTCCATTCTTGTTTGTGCCCCAAGAGTAGCTCATCTGTGCTCCCCTCAAAAGAACAGTCTATGCTTGTATGTGCCATAACAGGAACTCACCTTTGCTTCCCCCCCAAGAGAACAGTTGTACTCTTGTATGTGCCATAACAGCAATTCACCTTTGCTCTCCTCTCAAAAGAAAGATCTATTCTTGTTTGTGTTATAACAGTAACTCACCTTTGCTCCCCTCAACAGACCAGTCCATTCTTGTTTGTGCCATAACAGTAACTCACATTTGCACCCCTCCAAAAGAACAGTCCATTCTTGTTTGTGCCATAACAGTAACTCAGTTTTGCTTCTCTCAAAAGAACAGTCTGTGATTGTATGTGCCATAACAGTAACTCAGCTTTGTTTCCTCCCCTCAATAGACCAGTTGTACTCTTGTATATGACATAACAGCAACTCACCTTTTCTCTCCCCACCCTAAAAGCACAGTTTGTGCTTCTTTGTGCCATCCAACCTGCCCTTCAGTTGATGGTAAATGCATATCATATTATTGCCAGTTAATATCCTCACACATTTTAAGGCCAATTATGTAGCATGGCTTACAGAAGGCATGTCTCATAGTACTGGCCAGATAACTGATGAATAGCCAGGAAACACATAACGGCAATAGTATGTTGCAAGGAATAATCATAACATGTGTGATCACTATGTATACTATGTCTAGATATAATAATAAATGTGAAAATAGTTTATGGTTTGGTAGTGTACATTCTGTTGTAGTTTGTTGTGTGATGAATGACTTCAGTTTTTTTCTGCAAAGCTGTTTGTGCGGCAAAGAGGGATAAAACACCCATCCTGTTTTCTGAAGGTGCATTGGAGTGAGAGTTGAAATCCAGACCTATGTAGACATATCTCATTCGTATTAACATTTTCTACTGTGTACATCATATATTGCTTTCCTTATTTCAACTATTTCTCCCATTTTTTTCTTTTTTCTTTTCTTTTATACTAAATAATGCTAAAAACCTGACAGAGAAAACACAATTTGCCAACAAATGAAGACAAGGTTGGATGTTAATGAAACAGAACCTGTGAATTGTGCTCTGCTTACTTTCATGTCCAGCCTTGACAGACCCATATGTAACACTTTGTAAATCTAACCTGACACACCTACATGGTATAAGCATTCACAATTGCCATCCCATAAATGCAAACTCTGAAAGAGTACCTGCAATATGTTTAATCTCTACACGGATCCAATTTTTTGGGATTCAGCAATTCTAATGAGTTCAGAACTCATTAACATCTTCATCGTGCTGACAGCCCTGAATCTACACCATTGGCATCCATGTAGCTAGGGAAACTGAAGGGGAGCTGAATGCTGAACACAGAAGGGAGGATATTACTTTGGTATATATCTGCACAGAGGAGTATTACTTTTTAGTTGGATATGCCTGCATTTTGTCAGCTACATATTATATATGCTGACATGTAACTATGAATAATCTGTTTAATGGTTTTTATATTTATTTTGATTATCACATATTTACACTTTTAGCTGTCTGCATCATACCTAAGCTGTACATATTTTTGCAGAATATCCAGATTTTTGTTTCATATTTTTGGTCCATTTTTCATAAAACAGTGATTTGTTTGGCAAAACATTGCCAAATCATTAAAGATTAAAGTTAGAATATGACAGACATTTGAGTTTCAGATTTCCTACCCTTCAGAAAATTCATGCTAACACAAAACCTGTTATTCTATCTGTTAGATTTTATGAATATAAATCTGAAATTAATTATGTTGTAAAGAAAAGGCTTGCTTAAATGCAGAAACAAAGTTTAAGTAAAATGTGATCAGCAGTCATACTAAATGACCATGGCTTGGAAAAGGAATCTGCTGAATGGACATTTTTCCCTTAAAGAACAATGACATGTTTTTCTGCATGGAAAAACAGGATATGACATAAGAACAGATACAAAGATCCAAATAAAATACAGGATGTTCACACTGTCAGAAAAGCTGATCTCTGACAATGTGTTTTCTCAAGAATATGTTTTCTTCATAAAAAGCAGGATATGCTTATCAGCATTGACATAAGAACATGTGTTTTATACAAAGATCCAAATAGAATACAGGACAATGTGTTTCCTCAAAATATATTTTTCTACATGGACATTAGGACACTGTTACAGGATATTCACACTGTCAGAAAAGCTGGTCTCTTACAAGACATTGTTAAATAAGGAAGCTTAGTATTGTTTCTACAGGATAAGCAATTCTCCAAAATATGTTTAAAAAGAGTATATAAAGAGCTGTATAAATCCAGTTGTTTAGGGATATGGTAGGAACACATTTGGTGTTCTGAGGTAAATGTTATATCTCTCACATCATCTGTACTATATGAGAAGTAAAGTTGGAACAGTACTTTTAAGCTGCAACGTGGTTTCGTTTGATTTATTATAAAAAGTTATTTGTTACTGCTCTTTAAAGTTGATGCTGCAAAGTATATTCTCTCATCAGTGTATATTCTGCAAGTTTCTGTATGCAACAGACTGTGAATACAAATATAATCAGACTTTGAATTTTAGCAAGAATCCATCCAGGCAAGAAGCAAGAAGCAAGCAAGTAAGAGCCATATAATATTTTTTCAATGGCGAGGCAGCTGAGTGACTAGCACCATATAATTTTTCAATGGCAAGCTAGTCTGCATTTGAACCTACAATCTGCATTCAAACACAGGAGGAGTGATGGTAAGCCCTGCAGAGGGTCACTTCAGTTAAATTGCAGTAACTAACATTTGTACGTATGTGTCAATTCTGAACAGAAGTATTCCAGTTTATGCAGCTTGCAGTAGTAAAGTTTTTTTTAGACGTCTACAATCCGGAGTGAGACTAGTTCAAGAAATTGCAGTGCCATAAATTCTTCAAGAAAAGGGGGATATCCACTAGCCCATCAGTCCACTGCCTGTTGTGCTTTCCCAGCTTCTCAAGTGACTTTGAAAAATTTCCAGCCATCTGCAATAGCAGCCTGATCACCTGTTTTCTTGCTAACTGGTAAGACTTTTTCTGTGTCACATATTTAGTGTGGATGATGTTAAAACAGTTTGTATATTCTTAAGAGAGTTTTTATATTCTTAAGACAGTTTGTATATTCATATATAGTTTCTGTATTCCTAGACAGGTTGTATATTACTAGATAGTATGAATATTATTTATAATTCATGCAGGAGTAAACCAAACTTTAGTAAATTGCTATGTTGGTATACACAGCACATTAGTAAATGTAAAACCTTATTAGGGCAGGTTGATAGTAAGGCATTATGCAAATGTATTACAATATTTGACTGGTATCTCAAAGAAAATCATGTGAAATATGACAAATGTTTATTGTGTACTTCAACAAAAACTGCATTTTGTGTATTATGTCATGAAATAATATTGCATCATATTGCGAAAGAAATAGACTGTAAAGACAGATCTGAAGAATTAACTAAGGGTAAAGTGTTTCCATTACATTCTGATGTTGAACAGTTATGTCCTGTCACCACATGTGAGTCAAATCAGTTACTGATAGAACCCCTAGTACATTTTGTTACACAGGAATGTAATAAACTTCTAAAAGACAGATACAATGAGTTCAGGAAACTTAGACAAGTTATACACACATCTTTTCAAAAGTGCATAGGAGTTTCAAATTCAGCAGAACAGCTTACTAAAGAATGTCAGAAAGACCATACAACATTCCAGGAAATTCTTCAAAAGCAGTTCCAGGATAAAGAAAATGAATTAGCTGAACTGACAGAGACTGGGAACTTCCTGCATACACAGTTAATCTGTGCAAAAGAAATATATTTTATAATATGTTTATGTTTTGAAAATGGTTAAACATACATGGTAGGATGGTAGGATCTGATGTCTGGACAAATCATTCTTAAATGTTTTACTTTCATTCAGTTAAAGCAAGACATCTATCAGTACTACAGTAAAGTAAAGCATATGAATGCCATTCATTAGCATAGTCAAAAGGTAAACAAAACTGTTCTAGTGTATTATAATATATAAATTAAATAAAAATAGATGAGTAAAATTTAAAGTCACAAGACATAACATGCTTGTATAAAGATATACATATACAAGACAGACATGCATGTGTGTTCTTTTCATCTAGAGTACATCTGTTACAATAAGGCAGACAACAGCAAATATAAATAATATAAATATAAATGTGTTGGTTAAACTAATATCTATTTTGTTTTTTACAATTTGTTTATAATTATATAGTAACACCAAACAGTTAAAGTTCTGAATTTTAAAAAGAAAATCACAGATGGTATTATTCAAACAGTTTTGTAAAATTAATGGCAGGACAGTTAAATAGTTAAATAAATAAAAAATATATATACTGAAATCCATGTAAGGTAATTGTAAAATGATGTCTATTTATGTTGTATAAATGCATAGTTATGCAAATCACAATCACATTAAAGGAAAATGCTAAAATAATTAACTATAGTTTACAGAGTATGAAATGTGAGCTCAGACCTTCCTAGACTGAATGAATAGTTACAGGAAATGCTGGAAAGATAAGATAAACAACAAGACTGATTGCCAGATAAGTAGCTTGAGTTTTTCCTAAAGCATCATTGTTATTAAAACATAATTGTTAAAATGTTTACAGGCAACACTATTTAGTAATTGTCATAAAATGCCACAATTGTGCATAGATGTCACTGATAATCTGTTTGCAAGTAAATGTTAAAAGAGAAGAAAAAACTCAGTTGCATCAAGTACAGCCAGCAAATGGGCTATAGTATATATACAGTTCAAATCAATTGTGTAGGAGAATGTAAATGCCTACTAGTGGTAGTAAACAGCAAAAGCTTTATAAAAAGTTATCAAGTCAGACAAAAGTTCATAATTTAATAAAATAAATGTAACCAAAGTGTTGGGCTGACATGCATTCTATTTCTCACAGCATAGGGCAGGAAAACAGTGCTGCTGAAGTACTACAGGGGGAGGGGCACTTTCTCAGTTTTACACTGACTGTATAAACAGACTGTGACAAGGGTCTGAAATAAAGCTACATAAAAATAAATAATAAGGGTCTAAAATAAAGCTACAAGAAAAAAATATATATCTCATTCATTCTTGACAATACTCTTTTAGGTAGAGGGAAAAACAGGTATTAGTGTATTAGAAATACTGGTAAACTGGATTAAACCTGACAGGATAAGATATTTTACAAGTTGTTAATAGCTATCATAATGGTTATTATTGTATTGTTTAGCATTAAATTGTATTTACAACCTGTTAAACTATAAAGCTATACAAGAGATGGTTTAAAAAACAAGAGATGATTTAAAATTGATTAAAGCTATACAAGAGAGAATAAAGATATGCAAAATGCATAAATGTTTCTAATAGCAAGAATGGTCACTATTTTTAATATGTTTTTGGCAAAGCAATGTTGGTATAAAAAAACATCAATGTTTAATAATTGTTGAGTATGTAGTTTAAAATAACAGGACATATGAATTTGGTATCAATTCCACTAGATATTTCTAAAGAGACAAACATTTTCCAAGATTTTGCTTAATATTAATGTTATTAAATTTGTAAGATTAGACTAAATGTACTTTATAGTCATTGTATGTACAAATGCAGAAGAATTCAGTACAAATGAAATTAATGTCTAGTAATGAATATGTGTGAAAAAAACATATTTACAAAAGTGGGTCCAGGATACCTACTAGATTGAAATGCATAAATAGCAAACAGTCTATGTAAATACATACTGTACAGAATACATTGTAGCAGTTCAAAGACTTGACCACAATGTTATGGTTAAAATGACATTGAAATTGTGTGTTTTCAGTAGTGTATAAATGCTTGCAGTAGCACATGGTTACTGTCTCTTATAGTTAATTCAACAGTTGCAAAGAGTTAATGAAACAGTTCTAAGTCATAAATTAAATTCTGTGATTGCAAAAGAATAAATTGATCATGTTAAAAAAAAAAAATAATAATAACATTAAAGCAGACACAGCTCATAACTGATAAAATATTTTCACAGAATGGTCTGCAAAAGAAAAAGTTGTTAAATACATTCAGTTTTGGTAGTAATACTTTAATATCATTGTATTAACTATGTAAAATTGCATTTTGATTTGTTGTATCAAACTAAAGGTTTGTTTCTTGTGTTTTCTATATAAAATGTTTTGAGTATGTTTAAAAACAGAGGGAATTGTTAGATTTTATGAATATAAATCTGAAATTAATTATGTTGTAAAGAAAAGGCTTGCTTAAATGCAGAAACAAAGTTTAAGTAAAATGTGATCAGCAGTCATACTAAATGACCATGGCTTGGAAAAGGAATCTGCTGAATGGACATTTTTCCCTTAAAGAACAATGACATGTTTTTCTGCATGGAAAAACAGGATATGACATAAGAACAGATACAAAGATCCAAATAAAATACAGGATGTTCACACTGTCAGAAAAGCTGATCTCTGACAATGTGTTTTCTCAAGAATATGTTTTTCTTCATAAAAAACAGGATATGCTTATCAGCATTGACATAAGAACATGTGTTTTATACAAAGATCCAAATAGAATACAGGACAATGTGTTTCCTCAAAAATATGTTTTTCTACATGGACATTAGGACACTGTTACAGGATATTCACACTGTCAGAAAAGCTGGTCTCTTACAAGACATTGTTAAATAAGGAAGCTTAGTATTGTTTCTACAGGATAAGCAATTCTCCAAAATATGTTTAAAAAGAGTATATAAAGAGCTGTATAAATCCAGTTGTTTAGGGATATGGTAGGAACACATTTGGTGTTCTGAGGTAAATGTTATATCTCTCACATCATCTGTACTATATGAGAAGTAAAGTTGGAACAGTACTTTTAAGCTGCAACGTGGTTTCGTTTGATTTATTATAAAAAGTTATTTGTTACTGCTCTTTAAAGTTGATGCTGCAAAGTATATTCTCTCATCAGTGTATATTCTGCAAGTTTCTGTATGCAACAGACTGTGAATACAAATATAATCAGACTTTGAATTTTAGCAAGAATCCATCCAGGCAAGAAGCAAGAAGCAAGCAAGTAAGAGCAATATATAATATTTTTTCACTATCAATGTTCTAAGTTTGTAAGAACACTATTCAAAAATTGTCCCAATTTTTGGGCCTTTTCCCCCGTTATTTATGGCTATGTCCAGATTTCTTGCCTTAAGAGGCTGACAGGTATGTTCTGCAATGTGTACTGTTCATTTGGAGGTGGGGGAGCAAAGCTGCATTTCTGTTCTGGCACAAAGAAAAAAGATTTATGTTGCTTTTGGTACTCTCCTTTTGGTGCACCCAGCCTGTTGTCACATATTAGGGTTATTTCTGTACAAATGTCACACATTGTACATTTTATTCTATCTGTGTAGACTCCTTTCCATTGATGTATTCCAAAAGTTTTAGAATACAGATGGAACACCAGCACGGAGTCTACATGGTTGCTTTCTACCTTGGTGAATTGCTCCAGCAGTTGATTAGCATGATATTCAGCTGCTTATGCAGCAGTTAACATGCCACAGTGTTTAACTTTTTTCCACGGGGTGCATGCCTCTACATGCCGCTTACTGAATTCAAATGTTCCTGCAGCTGTGTGTGCATGTTGCCACAATGCAAACACAATGAAAAACCACCATGTAGGCTGTGTTGAATCCCCTGGACTGTTTTTATTGCAGTGGTCTTTAAATATTTTATTAATTGATTGAACTATTTAATTATTTTATTCTTCATCCAATAATGTTTGCTTCTGGGAGTATTTAAATCTTGTCAGTTGAATGTGCTTTCATTCTCATGAAGTCTCCAGCTGAGAGACAAAAGTGCTAAATCAACTTACTTTTAAGTTCAATAAACTAGTGGAAAGGAATGGCATCTTGGTGTTTTGTGGGGCTACAAGGCTGGGCACTTCATTTCTGGTTTTAAGGACCTTTACTCCCTCCATAACTTCCAAAGTTCTTAAGACTGAAGAAAGTCTTGGCCAGTTATAAACATGTGCTAAGTTAGGCACCAGAGCTGCAAGGTATTAAACTTCTAGAAAAGTTTGTATTTCAACATGAGTTATATAGGATTATAGAAATCCTGAGAATCTCAGGTTAGTAAGTCATGAGAGACCATATGCGTATTGCCAAAACCTACCTTCATAATGTCCCTCCAGCTTCTAGAAGAGCAAAACAGGTCAGGCCTGGAATGAATTTAAAGATACCCTTCTATTGAAGGCTTGTCTTGAAGGATGTGAGGGTGTCACTGTGTTTTACATGAAATGACTTCTGTTCCAGACATAGAGTAAACTCTGGGTAATACATTTG
This sequence comes from Protopterus annectens, assembly GCF_019279795.1. Taxonomy (NCBI): domain Eukaryota; kingdom Metazoa; phylum Chordata; order Ceratodontiformes; family Protopteridae; genus Protopterus; species Protopterus annectens. Next base: position 142,066,841 of record NC_056733.1, on the reverse strand, counting down.
TCCTTTCAATGTGTTTTTATTTATATAATGGTGGATAATTAAATCTTCACTTCTAATATTTATGGAGCTATTTGTCATTTGGATATATAAGAAGAGTGAGATCCTTCATGACATGGAATACAAAACATACATCACTTTGTAGGAGTCTAGAACTAACAAGCCAGATTTGGTAGCCATGGGACTTCAGAGTATGAATATTCACCTCTAGAGATGCATGCCACGAATATCTCTAAGAGTACTGGGTGCAGTATTGACATCTGTGGGACTCTACTGTCAATCTCTCTTCTCTCTTTCTCTTTTGGACTGTAACTCCCTCATCAAACCATCCTACTTCCTTGATCTAGTCAGCTGCCTTCTCCACTTCCCATCATTTACTAGTTTAACAGTTAGGCCTTTGTGTGGAACTAGCTCAAAGGGTTTACTAAAGCTGAGCTGCAGGTTACATCAGCTTATTGGTACAAAGGAATGAAGCTCTAAGTACCACCCAGATGACTTTGGATCTACTAGTGAGCTGATGAGGGAGGGTATGATTGACCAACCAACACAGATTAGCCATCTTGGGGAGAGGGATACAGTTTGGCATGCTGTTGCACCGACACCTAGTAGAGGTCTAAGTATCACTGCAAGTTTGACAGTGACAACAGGTCATTATAGAAGCATGCTTACTAAACAGCATGTGGTGCAGCTGTCGGCAGGTGTGTGTGGCAGTATACATGCCCAGGATACAGGTCAATCGATCAACAGTAGTTTTACTGAATCATGAGCAATTGAAAGAAAAGCAGCAAAACTGCTAAACATCTGAGGTAAGTTTTTTTAATGTACATACTTATTCCAAGGTCACACAACAGTGGAGAAAAAAGAAAACTGCCCTGTCAGTGAAAGTGCCTTCTCTTTTGATCACTCAGCTGTCCATAAAAGAACTGTCAATAAAACAACAGGGACCCCAAGTCCACATGGCTGCAATTGTGGTGTGACCTCTTCAACTAACATGGAGGAGTTGGAGTTGACTAATTTAAGGAAAAAAGAATCATTATTACTTCTTTAATTAGAGACTGCTGTCCAGAGGGGAAAGAATTAGGCCAACTGATTCACAGGAGGGTTTGAGTTTGAAAGGCAGTGACAATAAAAATGATATTAAAAATGAAAGCTGAAATACATTGCATATGCTGGGTCTTATATGGCGAATCCTTGTTTTACTCAGTCTCATAGACATGGATAAAATTGGAATGCCAGGGTCTATTGCCAATGAATCCATGAAGCATTTGTCCTGGAGGATACTGGGCTCCAGGAATTCTACTTCTCTTTCCCTCTGCATATTCCCCATGGCTTGGATTTATCATAGAATTAGGTACATATAACAGTGTTGTGGAATCAAAGCACTAATTCATTTTTTAGTACTCTGTTACATCTCTTTTGTTAAGAGATATGTTAAATATTTCTGTGACAGGGCCTAAAGCATTCAATAAATTCTTCAAAATTCTTGAAGGTACATCATCTGTACTTTGCTTGCTGCCTTCCCTCATTTCACTTCTTAGTATAGTGTTCCTGATTTTATCTCCTGCCTTCTTCTTCCATTCTGCAGTCTTTTAGTTTACTTTTGTAAGCACTGACATAGACAATTTTAGGATCTTTACCTTTCCAGTAGTCTGAAGATGATCCCTTCAATCCTTGAAGATTTTTCTGACATGTTGCTTTACCTTTCTTCCTTTCCTCAATATATCAAAAGAATCCTTTGTTTTATTTTTTTATTTCTGTAGTAAGTTATCTCCCAATTTATGATTCACTTTACTTTCTACTTGACATGTTGTCTTCCTAGTTTTTTTTTCATACTCCTCACTTTCTTCTTTTTCAGTCTTTGCTATTTGTCATTTTCACTGCTTCTTTCACATACAAAACTGCATGCATTTTATTTCTTTTGGTCTTGTTCTTTAATACAGTGACTCATTTCTGCTGTTAAGGGAGCAATTGCCTTAATTTTATCTTGCATAAGACTGGTTTCTTTACTTGACTCATTAGCTCCTCATATAGTCCCACTTTACTGCAGTTATTTCTCCTTTAATTGTAGACTTTGACCTTGCTGTTCTGTGTGCTAGCCAATTTCTCCATAGTGAAACACTGTTGTGTGACCATTGCTGCAAAGATAGTCTTACCTCCTGATTTCATTTCTTGCCTCCTTCATAGGATCATAGGATCATAGGAGATTACTACTGACCCAGAAGTCATTTTAAGCCTAGCCATTTCATCCCAATGTAATACTATAGAAGAACTAGTCAATACCCAAGATTGCATTTAGTGATGACTGCCCATGTCCAGGAGGGTTGTGGGCACTATCCAAAGTAAGAATTTATAGTGCCCTATCCACTCATCCAGGTTCCTCTTATAGGTTCATAGGTTCATAGGTTCGTACTAGGCTATCTGCCCTAGGGCATTTATAAGCCTAGCCAGAGTGTATGTGGCTTACACCACCCCTTAGGATGAGAATACTACGCCCTTTTAGGGTTTAGTTTACTATGCTCCTGTCTAGTAGTGACACAGAGATGACCCCCGGGGTAAACCTACGATCTCCCATCCACTCGTCGAGATTTCTCTTGAATAGAGTCAGTGAGGGGCTCTGCCTAACATGGACTGGGTATCTGTTCCAGAGTGTAGGGAGCCTCTGGGTTATGAATCTGTCCCTCCAGCACATCCTATTTATTTCTGTGTTGAGGTTTAAGTCACTTGTTCTCGTGGCTCTGATGGATTTGGATTTTCTGAGGTGGAGCATGTCCATTAATTCAGGATTGGACATGGCCTTGTACGTCAGGCACAGATCACCTCTGAGTAGGCGGTATGCGACTGAATAGAGCTGGAGTTTTTCCAGTCGGGCAGCATATGACATATGTTTAAGACCCTTTATCCTCTTGGTGAGGAACTTTTGGGGTCTTTCCAACTGCTGCAGGTGTTGGGCGAGATACATCCCAAATGGGGCATTGTACTCAATTATTGGCCTGATAAGAGAAGAGTACAGGGGCACAATGACCTCTCTTGATCTAGATGTGAAACCCTTCATGATAAGGTGGGCAATATAGAAGGTCTTCCTAACCACTTTGGCAATGTGAGTGTCAAATGAGAGGTTACTGTCAACCTGGGTCCCTAGGTCCTTGATTACCTCCTCCGTGCCAATGGATTACCCTATGTGGTAATTTGTCGGTAACTTGTTTTTCCCAAAGGGTATGACTATACATTTTTGGCGTTCAGCTTAAGGCCATGGCTCTGGCACCAATTATCCATTTCTATGAGGCCTCTCTGAAGGATGTTTGTGTCCGCTGGAGTATCAATTATGGCCCAGTTTGCAGTCATCTGCGAACTTTGTCAGCCACAATCCTCCTATGTTTGCCTGTACCTCGGAAAAATAAATGCCGAACAAGAGGGGTCCCAGGACTGAGCCCTGTGGGACACCGCTTGTGACTGGCTTAGAGTCTGACATAGCTCCAGCTACTCTGACCCTGTGGGTTCTGTCCTTGAGCCAGTTTGCAACCCATCTTGTGACATATGGGTTTACATTTAAGCTGGTGAGTTTGTCTATGATGCCCGAGTGGGGTATTGTGAACGAGGACATCGCAAAGTCAAGGTAGTCTGTGTGAACTGCCTGACCCTCATCAATGGCCTTAGTGACTGTTTCAAAAAGTCGACCAAGTTCAAAAGGCAGGATCTGCCCTTGACAAAGCCAAATTGGGTAGGATCCAATGTCTGTAGGTCCCCAATGTCTTTGTTTATGAGTTCCATAATGATCCTCTCCATAGCTTTGCAGACCAGGCTCGTCAAGCTTATGGGGTGGTAATTTCCAGGGTCCGTAGAAGCACCGCCTTTGTGAAGTGGGACCACTGTTGCCGTCACGCCACTCTTTGGGTATGTATCCTGTGGTAAGGCTAAGATTAAACAGCAGCCTTATGTGTGGGTTTAGTTCCTCTTGAGTTCATGTAGCACACAGCCGGGACACCATCCGGTCCCATTGATGCTGTGCTTTTAGCTTTAGAGAGGCGTCTCTCACCTGGGCATCTGAGATGTTAGGAGGCTACACTCTGCTGGGATAGTTATCTCTCCTTTTGGGGAGGAACACGAAGAAAATTTGCACTGAACCTGTCTGCCAGAATGTTGGCAATGTCAGTGGGTTCAGTGTATTTTGTGTCATTTTGGACTAACTCTGAGCATATCTGGGAGTTTCCACCCAGGTTTCTAACATAGCTAAAGAAGGCCTTGTGATTGTCTTTTGTGTCATTTGCGATTTTTCTCTCAAAGTTGGCCTTGGATGATTTTATGAGTGATCGTAGTTTTTTGCTAGTACTGATCAGAGATGCCTTCCCTTTTAGGGATTTTGCTCTGTCATGTAGTAGCTTCCTCCTTCTGTTGTAAAGTTTGTTTATGGCTGGGGTCCACCAGACCGGTCGCCTGCCTTTGGGGCAATGGGTCTTGGTTTTATTTGGGATTGCATGAGCCATGCATTCTTGAAGGTGCCCATAGAAGGTATTTGCAAAGGATTCAGCAGTGTGGGCTGTGGTTTCCACTGGCCCAGGGGCCTTGAAAGATACCACTGCAGTCTTAAGAAGTGTGAAGTTTGCTTTTGAGAAGTTCTTCACTGTGGTCTTTTGTGCAGGGGGTGGGGGCGGGATGTGGATTTCCAGTGAGATTAATTTATGGTCTGATCTTACCAAAGAGGGATGTACTTCCGGTGTGGAGCATTTTGTCCCCATGTTTGTGATGATCAGGTCTAGTATATTGTCTCCTCTTGTGGGAATGGTGACTAGTTGTTCCATTGCATTTGAGTTTATGAATTCTAAGAACCTTTGGGCTAGGATGTTGGGGCTTGAGTAATGTTCCCAGTCTATGTTTGGGTAGTTGAAGTCTCCCAAAATGATGGTATTTGGAGAGACATTCATACTCTCCAGTGTCTTCAGGAAGGCTGTGTGGGGTTCCTGAGTTTGAGAGGGTGGTCTGTAGCATGCTATAAATGGTAAGGCAGTTTTGCCTATGGCTAGTTGCACTAGGATAGTCACCGATGCTTCGTGCGTTGCCACTAACCTGGAGGTGTGGGTATCTTTGATGAAAATGGATACTATGGATACTCCCCTTCCTTTTGTGGTTCTGTCCAAGTTTTGGGGCCGAAAAGCATGATACGAGGTAAAATCTGATAGTGCTGGGGTGCTCTCAGGAGCCTTGAACCAGGTTTCAGTCACTGCACAGACATCGATGTTCTCCATACTGAGGAGGGCTTTGAGGGCGTGCATCTTGAGGTTTAGACTTCTGGCATTGAGCAGCATTACCCTTAGTTTTTTTCCACTTGTGTTTTCTAGGGAGGTAGGTTTGTCATTTGAGCCTTGCCTAAAAAAGGCACTTTTGAGCAGTATCATAGAGGTATTCTGTTTTATATGAATTGGTAGCCTGTTCCAAAGAAGTGGCAGTTGCTGGGAGATAAATCTATCCATCCAGCATGTCCTATTTAAGTCACAGTATTCATGCAGTATAATATTTAGGATATCTAGGATCCTATCCTCCTGTCCTCCATTTTCTCTTTCCATCTTGTACTATCTGCCTAAGAAAGGCGTGGTCCATTAATTTGACCACTGTACTCACCATTGCAGATTTGGAGATTGGAATACTCCTGTATACTCTAGAAGGACAATGCACTTGAGCTGCTCCATGTTTAAATCACCATAGGCAAAATCCAATACCACTTCCTTGCAAGCTATAGGTCCCCCTCTATGACCCAGCAAACCCATACCATGTATTTAAACTTATTAGAAACACTAACTATCCAACACAATACCATATTCATGAGTGACTTTAATTACCCCACTATTAACTGGGAATCCTATATGACACCAAACATACATGCACAGAGATTCCTGGATTTTGAAAACACAAACTCCCTGGATCAGATAGTCAATACACCAACTGGGGTGCAACCATACTGGATCTGGTCCTCACTAGTATGGGAGTGTGCTGCACACCCCCTACTGTAATGCCCTCCCTGGTAAGGTCAGTCCACAAAATTGTCTCCTTTGAAGTAAAAATAAAACCTGGATCCCCAGTTAAACCTGGAATATTCAGGAACTATTCTAAGGCTAACCTCCTGCGATTAAGTGAGAACCAGGCAAAATTTCAAGCCTCATAAACCCTGAGAATACTGCTGCCTATGCAGAACTGTTCACAGAAACCCTGTTCAAGTATGTTAATATCTGCACAGAGGCAGCTGTACCCACCAGGAAGAAGTACAGAACTAACTACAAAAACAAGCCACCCTGGTGGAATCACAAAATCAATAGGATGTATAACAGGAGGAAGAAAATCATGGCAAAAATTATGAGGTGCAGCACCCAGCAGGATAAAAGCACTCTCAACAAACTAAAGAAACAACTCAGAGGACAGATAAAGTCTACCAAAGCCAAATTTGAGGTAAGGTTGGCATCACAGGCCAAGGACAACCACAAAACATTCTTTAACAATGTCAGCAACCTCAAAGGCAACACACAATTGTGTGCAGAGCTCATTGTAAATGGAGCTACCTATACTGAGCCAGAAGACATAGCAAACCTCCTAGCTGATAAATTCAGATCAAACTTTACCCCTCTCTTCTCGCCAACCTTCCCTCAGGAAATATCTTCAAATATAACTCCCCGTACTATCACTAGGGAGCAGGTCCTTAATGCTCTCTCTAAGACCAAGAACAGTGCATCAATGGGCCCAGACAATATCCCAGGATGCCTTCTAAATACTACGAAACATGACCTATCAGGGCCTCTGGAATTCATTTTTAACTGAAGCCTCCGAACAGGTTTCATGCCTCATGAATGAAGAAAGGCAATAGTCATCCATCTGCACAAAGGTGGGCCATCTACAGACCCTGGAAATTACAGACTCATAAGTCTCACTAGTCTTATATGTAAAGCCATGGAAAGAATTATCATGGAGAAGATCAATAGAGATACAGTAAACATCCAGACACTGGACCCAACCCAGTTTGGTTTTGTCAAGGGTAGAACATGCCTACTCAACCCAGTGGACATCATTGAGAAGGTCACCAAAGCAATGGATGAGGGAAAAATTGTTCACACTGCCTACCTTGATTTGGCCAAGGCATTTGACACAATGCCCTACTTGGGCATTGTTGACATACTCAAGAGGTAAGGTACAAACCTGTATGTCACCCAGTGGATCGCCAACTAGCTCACAGACAGGACCCAGGAAGTTAAAACTGGGGACTCCACCTCTACAAAGAGGCCAGTCACAAGTGGAGTCCCTTAGGGATCAGTCCTTGGACCACTCCTTTTTGGAATTTACTTCTCAGAAGTCAAGCCCAATGTCAGTGGTCTCTGGCTGACTAAATTTGCACATGATTGCAAATTAGGAGCTGTCATTGAATCTCGCACTGACACAAATGTTCTCCAGGAGGGGCTGACACAGACAAACAACTGGTGTCAGAGCCATGGACTAAAACTAGATGCCAAGAAATGCATAACAGTACCCTTTAGGCAATCATCCATCCCTGGTAACTATCATATTGACAACACACCCCTTAGAGGTGACCCAGTAGTCAGGGACTTAAGGACACACATAGATAGTAATCTACCTTTGACCATCCTGTGTCCACATTGTTGAGGAAATCATTCTGTATTGCATAACTTATAAACAAAGGTATGGCATCGAAATCCAAGGAAATCATTGTTTCACTGTATTCAGCATTCATCAGACCTACCATTGAGTATAATGCCCCCTTTGGTATGTACCTAACCAGGCATATCCAACAATTGGAATGTCCACAGAGGTTCTTCATTAAAAGAATACAGGGTGTAAGTAAAATGTCCTATGCAGACCACCTCAAGGCCCTATCCCTGTATTCTGTCTCCTACAGGCTTTTGAGGGGAGATCTATGCCTGGCATACAGGGCATTGTCAGACCCCACTCTGATGGACTTCCTGCATATCCACAAAACAAACAGCACCAGAATTAACTGTTTTAAAGACTTAAACCTTGCCTGTGACATAAAAGGTCCAGCTGGAGAGATAGGCATGTATCCCAGAGACTACCGCTTCTATGGAACAGACTCCCCATCCATGTGAAGCAGACTTCCTCCCCAACCTAATTCAAGTGCAACTTGGACAATTGGATGGGAAATCAGAAATGTATCCCTGGTTTGACACCTATGTCTCTAATGGACACAGGTAACTTGTAAATGGTTCATCTCCCAAACCCCTGCTTACATTTATCAAGGGTATCAGAACTTGTTACAGATTTGGGATGCATGGCTAGGCCTAAAAAGGCCCTCGTGTTTGTTAGCCCTATAAACTTATAAGGTTTAGGATCTCCTGTTATCCTGTTCCTTATTCTGATAGCTAATAAACTGTACCTAACCACTAGCATTTCCCTTTCTTCCATTTGGTTTTGTGTCCAGAGTACTTGAATTCAGCTGTGCGATCAAGCATATTTATGCTAGTAACTGTGCTATTTCCTCTGCCACCTTACAGATTATACACTGACTCATTCCTCTACTCCACCAGCAATCTCATTCTTGATACTCATGAGCTGGAGATGTCTTGGGATGATCATGTCCCAGTCACATTTATCACTTACCTAAATTTCAATTACACCTGATTTGCCAACTTCTGAAGATCTCTAACACTCCTACTTTCTTGTTAGGTTTCTGCTATTGTAGAGTATTGCCTTCTACTTTTTCTGTGTATTCTATCTATTTATCTTCTGGTTATCCAATTCCTTCATTTAGGCTTTCGTTTCCTTCTCTCTTCCAACCTAAAGGTATAACAGACCAGTAATTCCTCCTTTCCTGTCCAGTCATAAGCACTGCTGTCAAACTAGTGTTACATTGAACCTATTGTGACACTACCACTATCCCCCACTTAGGGATTGGCTTATTCACCCCTGCTGCATTTTTAGTAATACGTTGAACACTGAAATTATATTGTACTTAGTTATGCTGTATAGTAATGGTACCACTTTTTGGAATGTTAACTTGAACTTGAACACCAGGCCATGCTACCCCATTTTTTTGAGCTAACACAACCATCTCTGCAATTAGATTGTTGTACTTTTAGGTAGAGCTACAAAGTACCTTTTGCATGTATGTGGTTACTTAACAAGTTCCAGTCTGACCCTACCCAAGTTTAGCCAATGCATGAATTTCTGCCCAGTTTGGTTTGTCACTGGCTCTCTTCCTGGTGTCTTTGAGGACATTATACTCATCTCACTTAGACATTAGAGCTACTGACCTTCCAATTCCTCTGTTGTTCTTCACAGATGCAAGTATTGTTTCCTCTTCTGTCCATTTGCTTCATAAGCTTGAGCTGCCTGTCACTATAGGGTCTTTTATCTGCAGCCTTTTTCCTACAAGATTCTCATGCCATCTTTTTGGTTATTCTTACCTCATCTATCTTGTCTCTTTCTCAAGCTGTGTCAGTTAACCTCCCCAATCTTCCTGAGCTACTTTTTTTCTCTCTTTTCACTTCTCCCTTTCTGGAGAGCATTTCTTCTACATCTTTTTTGTCTGATTTTTGCCTTTCTATTGCTTTTATATTCCCCTGGACTTGCCCTTCTGGGCTTTATTTACTCCTGTATCCCCCTTATTCCAGGACATTTAATCAAAGTGCCCTCCAGCCTCTGTTGCCTCCTTGACACCTTTCCTACCTTCATAATTTCTAAACAGGACTTGTTATCTATCTTTAGTTTTTTCAAGTGCCATTGTTTCATGGGTTTCTGTGGATACTGGCTATGAACTGCATGCTCACATGAGTATTTGAGGCCCCTACATGCTTGATTTCCTTTCAGATGTATTTCATATACCTGTCTATTTGTTGGTAGCTGTGTCCCTATTTTGATGATTCACCTTGCCACACCCTTCATATATTCCGTACACTGATATGGCACTTACTGGACACATATTCATTACCCAGTGTTCTATGTAGTGTTCTTGCCAAGTGATCACATTCATAGCTGCTATCAGATAGTCATGGGTATTAAGCTACTGGCCTTTTTTTTTTTTTTGCTGACTGTTACAGTCGTCTGCAGTGCTTTTTGTCTCTATATTGTGCCCAGTTAACCAGTGAACAATGATGTCTGTATGCTGAACATTTGGCAACAAAATGTTACATTACAAGCTGTGATGATGCTGACAACATATGGGTGGATAATAAGTAAGGCTATCTGCCACTCTGCCTTTGAGAATAATTTCATCATTTTTCTACAGTATGTGTTTTCTAACACGGATGCAGTTATAGTTATTTGTTGATGGAGGCCATACACACTTATATATGATGAGGTTATGGTTATGTTTAGGTTGAAGTTATCTGTAGTGTTGTTTGATAATGTTTTTTATACATGACAATCATGGTTACACTTAATTGTAAGGGAACATGAGATATGTTATGTGACTGTCATGTGGTAATGGACATTTTTTGGGAAAAGTTACGTGGTGTTATATGTGACCCTTGTAGGCTTATAGTTATTTACAATAGAGGTTACACACTGAGTATTTTTAAATCACTTTTAAAATCTCATAACCATATACATCTTCATCTAGGTTTAATTCAGATAATTAATTGCAATTGATCAAAAATAAGTCAAAAGCAATTAAAATAAACTGTCTACAGTCTTTATATCACTCAATCCTGAAACATGATCATACAAATATTGCATATTTGTTTAATGTGATACTAATAATTATAGCAGTTTCCATTTTATAGTACAGATCTCCTAAATGTTAATGTTTTGTATCATAACGATATCTCACAAAAATACACAAGAAAACACTTGCAAGTTGTTGTAATAAAATCCAAATAGTGCCAAATGGTAGAACCCAAAAGAAAACTTTATTTACACAAATGCAGGCTTAAGCGCTTTCAGTCGTGAAAATGACCTTCATCAGAATCACCCATAATCCCAATGACAAACACTTAAATACCCTTCAATATCAAAAATAATTATTCAATAAACCAATTTATAATTAGTACAAATAACCCGTGGTAGTGGTGCTGCGGTAGCGTTGTCACCTCACAGCAAGACGTTGTCGCGTTCGATTCTCAGCTAGAGCGTCTTCTGTGTGGAGGCATGCGTGAATGGGCATGCCTTCGTTGAAGGTTGTGTGTCAGGGCTGGTAACTCGGCACATAAAAATCCACTACCAAACATTAGCGGACCGGAGTTCCGCTGTGGCGACCCCTAACCGGGATAAGCCGAAAGACACAACAACAACAACAAATAACATAAATAACATAACTTAAAACACTACTATAACATCTAAAAACTGCAATTCTACTTGCATTTGTTGTACTTTGCTTTTCTATGTAAAACAACTTTATAATTAACACCATTATTAAGACCAGGTTTCTTATAGGCATTGAGCAGAATCTGCCATTTGAGCTCTTTATATTCAAGCTCTCCTTCTTTGTCCCCATTAAATTCAGGGGAAACATAGTCTATTACTGAAAACAAAAACTTTGAACATTTAGAACATTCTAATGTATGTTTAAACAATGCATTATTGTAATCTTTCTTTTTTATTCCATAATAACGTTCATAAATTCTCCTTCTCAGTGATCTATAGGTTTTTCCTATGTAGAAGGAATTACATGCTAAGCACTTTGCCATGTGTACCACAAATTCTGAACTGCATGTAAACCTACCTGGTACTATAATGGTTTTCTCATATGTGCTTACTTCTGCATAAGGTCCCTCTGCTATAAATCTGCACTCTTTGCAGTCTAAACACTTATACATACCCTTGACTCTACTGTTACTAGATGCATGTTTATTTTCTAGAATCTCTTTGAAATTCATAGCCCGTTTATTAATATAAATGCTCTCTTCTCCTACTCCAGCCTTAACTTCTTTATTTGTTACTAAAATCCTCCAATTATTATTAATAATACCTTTAATAGCTTCGCTGTCCACTGTGAAGATTAAAGGCATAGCCGCTTGACAATTTTTGTCCTGCATTACCCTTTCTTCTTCTTCCCTAGTCTCTTTTCTTACACCTTCCAGTCCTCCCACCAGTGGGAGCCTTGTTAGTACTAGCTCTCCACATTACCATGAGATGCTAAGTATCCCTGATCACCACCGTCCTCTGCTACTGTGGTTCTATGAAGATGCATAGTCAGGTATGACATTAGGTTCATAGGTCCATAGGTTTATGCTAGGCTAATGATCACCAGGTTCTTTATAAGCCTAGCCATGCAACCCAACCCAGTTTTGTCCCTGCGTACCTTAGGCATCTATATGGTGGGGTATGTTAGGAATGAGGTAGCTAAGGGTTATGTGAGTGGAGTATGTTAGTTGGGGAATAATTTACTTACTGTCAATCTTTGTCCATCAGAGAAGTGGAGTTCAGACCAGGGCTGAATTTGCAATTTCCCATCCAATGATCAAGGTTTTTCTGAATAGTGTCAGGGATAAACTCTTCTTCATGTGGATAGGGAGCTTATTCCATAGTGTGGGGATCCTTTAAGTCACATATCGGTCTCTCCAGCATGTTCTGTTTATGTCACAGACAAAGTTAGTCCACAGTGTAGCAGTGCAAGGAGAAAGAAAAATTTGCAAAGCTTCAAAGAAGACACTGTAAAAGATTCCAGCCTCCAGTGGATAAGACAACACCTACTTCTTAACTCACAGGAGCTACACAGGGCTACTTGGTAAGGAAGACTGCACTATACCTGACTGCATTATATCTCCACAGTGTGTAACATTGTCACACTACATTGTACTGCCTGCCAACCCAAGCATAGAAGAACCTCACATATCAGAATAGTATCAACTCCTGTATGCCATTCAGTAAAACAAGAAAGCTGTTTTACACCACTTGTTCTGTTGTGATCCATGGCTATAAACCACAGTAGTGTCCAGTGGTATATTAAACAAATTACACACGATGCTAGTACACATCTGCCCACTTTCATGAATAGCTACCATAAACTGTATTTCATTTACACATATAGCCATACCTCTTAACCTCTTAGCGCAAGAAATCTGGACAAAGCCAAAAATAATGGGGGCAACGGTTGACAAAGGGGGACAGATTTTACATATTGCTCATGTAAGCTTAGAAAGTTGCTAGAATAACAGGTTTTGTGTTAGCATGCATTTTCTGAAGTATATGATATCTGAAATGCTTTATCAGTCATTATCTAGTGACTCCATTCCTCACTGATTTGTTAGAAAAAACACAAACTGTAATAGGAAGAGACCAAAATATAAGGCAAAAATCTGAATATTATGCAAAAATTTGGGCATTTTTAGAATATGCTTTCAACATCAATTTCACCACACAATTAATGCATAATCTGTGCTGAGACTGTAACACAATTAATGCATAATCTGTGCTGAGACTGTAAAGAAAAGTTTGCCAAAGCTTCTGAGAGCACATTCTAAAAGATTTCAGCATGCAGTGGACAAGACAACACCTACTCTTTCTTCACTTACACATGTTAAATGTCTGCAGATTACCCAGGAGTCACAAGGAAAACAGGCTTAAGCTTATAAGGTCCACTAAGTCTCCTTCTATATAGTGTCCACACAGTGATATAATTGCTCTAAGTGACTCTATAGTTTGTAGATAAACTACACACCCACCAGAGTGGACAAGAACAAGGTAACTGTTAGCTGTTTGTATGGTGCAAGGATCTGTGATACCACAATGGCCCTTAAACCAGATAAATATGAGTACAGCCTAGTAATAGCCCATATGAGCATGAATGACCTGATGGGACCTGCAGAGAGACATGATGGAACTTACTATAAATGTGTTATAGGCAGAAAAGCCATGTTTTAAGTAGTATAATATGCAGATACCATACCAAAACAAGATAAATGTTTAACTGTCTGTGTAGCTGCTGTCATTCTAAGAGAATACAGTGGTGGTAATTTAATAAAGCTTACATGGTTATTTTTTTTCTGTGTCCACATTGCACAGGAGTGGGAGATTTTAAATTCAGTAAGCACCTTGTAAAGGCATGCATCTCCGGGGAAACCATGAAGACCCTTCGGACACCATGTAAACATTGTGCCATGCTAAATGACTGCATAAGCAGCCAGTTAGCATGCAAATGAAGCAGGGAAAGAGGCTAGAGTGATTCAACACAATAGGAAGCAACTGTGTAGGCTCTATGCTGCTGTTCCGGCTATATTCAAAAATTTTTGGAATACAGCCACTGGGGTGGGTGCATAAAAATAGGGAACATTTTTAAATATTGCTCATATTAACTTTAAAACTTGAGGAGCAGATCAAAAATATGAGGCAAAAATCTATCTGAACAGTTGAGAGATATGCATGGAACTGCAGTACAGGCATACCTCTCAACCTCTTAGACCAAGAAATCTGGAGAAAGCCATCAGTAATGGGGTGGGAAAAGGAGCCAGAACTAGGGATATTTTTTAAATATTGCATCTACAAACTAGAAAATTGAGACGACACCAGCTTTGCAGAAAACAGTTTTGCTGCCACGCCCTCCCAAGGAATTGTGCACATCGCAAGTCTAGCAGACCTCTCAACCTCTTAGAGCAGAAAATATGGACAAAGCCATCAATAATGGGGTGGAGAAATGTGCCAGAATAGGGACAGTTTATAAATATTGCTCTTACAAACTTAAAAAATTGAGAGAACACCGCCTTTGCAGAAAGCAGCTTTGCTGCCATGTCCCCAAAGGAACAGTACACATCATAAGTCTAGAAGACCTCTTAACCTCTTAGGGCGAGATATCTGATCAAAGGCATAAATAATGGGGGTGGGCATAATTAGTGTAACTGTTTAAATCATTGCTCTGACAAACTTAGAAAATTGATGGAACCAGAGGTTTACAGCAAATATAAGATCTGTTATCTTTCAACATTCAGATCCCCTTCAGTTTCCCTAGCTACATGGTCACCTTTACGTGTAGGTTTTCAGGTAGATTTTAGGCTTTCAACACTGTGAATATGTAATTGAGGTCTGAACTCATGAGAATTGCTGAATCCCAAAAAGATGGCTTCCTGTAGGGATGTTTACATCGTGTAAGCACTCTCTCAGTGTTTGTGTTGTTTTGTGTTGTTGGGATGGCAAATGTACTTGTTTCCAGGTGGGTGTTGCAGGTTAGAGGGATGTCAACTGTAAATGTTTACTTCAGCCGGGTGTCTCAGGTTAGAGGGATGGCAACTGTGATTGGTTACATTTATGTCTGTCAGGTTTGGAAATGCAATGAAGTAGTGCACCATAGACTTCTGTTTCATTAACATCCAACCTTGTCTTCATTTGTTGCAAATTGTGTTTTCTCTGACAGGCTTGTAGTATTATTTATTATAAAAGAAAAGAAATAAAAAAGGAGAAATATTTGAAATGATGAAAAACAATCTATGACATATACACAGTTGAAAATGTTAGTACACATGAGATATGTTTACATAGGTCTGCGTTTCAACTCAGTCTAATGCACCTTCAGGAAACAGGATGGACGTCTTATTCCCATTGTCACACAAACAGCTTTGCACCATTCTTCATTCTTCACAAAACCATCTGCAGTAGAGTGTACACTGATATCAAACCACAGAACTGTTATTTTCACACGTTATTATATTTTGGCATAAGTGCACTTAGAGAGCACACAACCTGTTATGATTATCGCTGACATATTTACAGCTCTGTTTTACCTTTCTATTCTTCCTGGTCATTCATCATTTATCAGCCCAGTACTCTGAAAGATGCAGACTGTAAGCCGTGCTACATCATTGGCCTTAAAATGTGTGAGGATATTAACTGGAAATAATATGATATATGTTTGCCAACAACTGAAGGCCAAGTTGGATGGCACAATATAGACTGTTCTTTTGGGGGGGACAAAGGTGAGTTACTGTTATGCCACATACAAGGCTACAACTGTTGAGGTGAGAGGAACAATCTGAGTTACTGTTATGGCACATACAGGCATAGACTGTCATTCCAAAGACATGCATCTGGAGCATTTCTCCCCGGGCCTCCGCTGAAAACAGGCTCTGTGGAACCTAGTCGGACATTCCCGGTCAACAAATGTTAAATAAAAATAAAATAAAAAAAAAATGTTGCTGCAAGCAAAGGGGATTTGCTGTTATGGCACAAACAAGGATATTCTGCTCTTGTTACTCTTCTTATTTTGCATCCTGCCTGTTTGATCATGTGAGGGTTGTGAAGTCAGAAACTGCAATATGTGTCATTACTTTCTAACTTCTCTCTTCAGTGATTTTCTAGTACAAATGTATGGGGCTAAACTGAGGGCATGCAGCAATCATCAGTACTTTTGAGAGGTATGACTGTGAATTTTTCATGCCTGAGGCCTACTACTTACTAACAGACTCATATATGTCAAATAAGTCTCTGCTGTCACATGTTACAGTAATGTTTGTACAAATCTCCAACCTTCTACTTGCTTACTCTAACAACTTATGAAATACAAGGATATGCCATATCATTATTAAACAATACACTCCAGATTCAGGACTTACCTTGTAAATGCAGCAGTTGCCACAATGTAAGTCCAGGGCTGACTCTGTCTGATGCAAGCAGTACATGTTGTGAGTGCCATGGGTGGCCATGGCAGAACATATGAAGAGGGGCACTGCAGGGCCACTGACATGGTAACATCTGCAAGAAGGCGAGCAGCTGCAATGGTCTGTGACCAAATAGTTACTAGTGTAGGTCCTGCTAGGGAACCACCACTAACCCCCACTGAAGAAAAAAAAAATTATCCTTGTTTCCTATCTTTCCTGACCTAGAGTAGTACAAATACAGGCTTTGCTGTATTCTGGACTTTTGGAAAGTTCCTGTGTTGCCCATTTCCTTTGTTGGATAAAGGGAGGCTTCTTTGTTCACCAGTGGCAGTGGGGAGCTTAGGGCAGCCTATCTATCCCTGGAGGAGTGTTCCCAGCACAAGAATCTGGTAGTCTATTGGCCGTTTTGGGCCAATTTCTAGCTCTTTCAAGTCCCCCTGTATAAAACCCACTTTGGCATGGTTTGTGCACTTGTTACTACTCAGCCAAGCTCCTCGTGGTCCTGCAGAGTGATGCCAGCAGCAGAAAGGCTAAAAGAGTGACTGCTAACCTGATAAGTGTTTTTTTCCTGCTACTACCTGGTCGACTGTCCGATCTAGCTAAACTGCAAGTATTTCTGCTTCTTGAACTGTTTTAAACTGTTTAAAGTTGTTTTTGCACCTGCACTTTTAAAGTTTGTCCTGTTTGTTGCATTTACCTGTTGAGGCTACACACTCAAGTGTGCTAGCCTGTGTTACATATTTATTGCACTTTCTTGCTGTTTGTTGCAAAAAAGAAAAAAAAATAAACAAAAAAATTATCCTTGTTTCCCATCTTTCCTGGCCTAGAGTAGTCCAAATATAGGCTTTGCTGTATTCTGGACTTTTGGAAAGTTCCTGTGTTGCCCATTTCCTTTCTTGGATAAAGGGAGGCTTCTTTGTTCACCAGTGGCAGTGGGGAGCGTGGAGCAGCCTATCTATCCCGGGAGGAGTGTTCCCAGCACAAGAATCTGGTAGATCCTGTGTTGCCCATTTCCTTTCTTGGATAAAGGGCGGCTTCTTTGTTCACCAGTGGCAATGGGGAGCTTGGAGCAGCCTATCTATCCCTGGAGGAATGTTCTCAGCACAAGAATCTGGTAGTCTGTTTGTTGCAAAAAAGAAAAAAAATATCCTTGTTTCCCATCTTTTCTGACCTAGAGTGGTCCAAATACAGGCTTTGCTGTATTCTGGACTTTTGGAAAGTTCCTGTGTTGCCCATTTCCTTTCTTGGATAAAGGGAGGCTTCTTTGTTCACCAGTGGCAGTGGGGAGCTTAGGGCAGCCTATCTATCCCTGGAGGAGTGTTCCCAGCACAAGAATCTGGTAGTCTATTGGCCGTTTTGGGCCAATTTCTACCTCTTTCAAGTCCCCCTGTATAAAACCCACTTTGGCGCGGGTTGTGCACTTGTTACTACTCAGCCAAGCTCCTCGTGGTCCTGCAGAGTGGTGCCAGCAGCCGAGAGGCTAAAAGAGTGACTGCTAACCTGATAAGTGTTTTTTTTCATGCTACTACCTGGGCGACTGCCTGATCTAGCTAAACTGCAAGCATTTCTGCTTCTTGAACTGTTTTAAACTGTTTAAAGTTGTTTTTGCACCTGCACTTTTAAAGTTTGCCCTGTTTGTTGCATTTACCTGTTGAGGCTACACACTCAAGTGTGCTAGCCATTATTGCACTTTCCTGCTTTGTTGCAAAAAAGAAAAAAAAAATAAACAACAAAATTATCCTTGTTTCCCATCTTTCCTGACCTAGAGTAGTCCAAATACAGGCTATGCTGTATTCTGGACTTTTGGAAAGTTCCTGTGTTGCCCATTTCCTTTGTTGGATAAAGGGAGGCTTCTTTGTTCACCAGTGGCAGTGGGGAGCTTGGAGCAGCCTATCTATCCTGGGAGGAGTGTTCCCAGCACAAGAATCTGGTAGTTCCTGTGTTGCCCATTTCCTTTCTTGGATAAAGGGAGGCTTCTTTGTTCACCAGTGGCAGTGGGGAGCTTGGAGCAGCCTATCTATCCCTGGAGGAATGTTCTCAGCACAAGAATCTGGTAGTCTGTTTGTTGCAAAAAAGAAAAAGAAAAATTATCCTTGTTTCCCATCTTTCCTGACCTAGAGTAGTCCAAATACAGGCTTTGCTGTATTCTGGACTTTTGGAAAGTTCCTGTGTTGCCCATTTCCTTTCTTAGATAAAGAGAGTCTTCTTTGTTCACCAGTGGCAGTGGGGAGCTTGGACCAGCCTATCTATCCCTGGAGGAGTGTTCCCAGCAAAAGAATCTGGTAGTCTATTGGCCGTTTTGGGCCAATTTCTAGCTCTTTCAAGTCCCCCTGTATAAAAGCCGCTTTAGCGCGGCTTTACGTGATTTTGCGCATAGCGCAGCATCGGGCAGCGCCTCTTAATTGGGTTTAAAGCATTCTCGGCTCCACAAAGTCTGCTCTTCACTTTTTCCCTTAGAACTGATCTAGTTCTCATAATAAACACCCTATTCCCACTCTAAAGCCTGGCACTTGCTCACTAAAGCAATTATATAAGTCAGCACTAAAAAATTAAAAGCACTACACCCTCACAAACTCCCCTTGAGTACTTTGCTCCCCATTGGCCCTTTTTTTCAATTATAAAGGAATTCCCAATACTATTCTAGCATGTCCAAAGGTCAGTTTTCAATCTCCTCTCTGGTCCAGCTGGTGAATCTGGGAATCTTGAGGCAATGTTACAACTGCCTCTTGTACACAGACAACCCTATCCTCCTCCCAACAAATTCCAACACATGTGAGAGATGCAACCATATAGCCAAACTGGAGGCTAAGCTCTCTCAACTCAATACTGGTGTAACCAGTCAGGAGGAGAAAGAAACCACACTCACTACAATTCCAGTCTCACATAGACCTACCACGACAGCAAACCAAACACATAAACACATAAAAACATACTCGGAGGCTCTAAATAAAAATCTGCCTAAGCAGCAGAGACCTCCAAAGCAGACACCCAAGCAACCAATACCCCAAAACAAAACATGTGCAACACATAGCTCACAAAGCCAGTGTGCCGAACAGTCAAAGCCCTTAAGGCTAAACAACATACCTGATACACTTGAAATAGGTGACTCTATCATCAGGCACACTGACGTCCCGCTCACCAGGCTGAACAAGGAGAAGGTCACTGTGAGCTGCCAGTTGGGCGCTAGGATCCGCCACATAACACAAGCACTCAGGTCACTCCAAGGTAAGTACAAATATGACTCAGTCATTGTACATGCTGGTGTGAATGACCTGAGACGTACCTCCCTGGACTATATGAAAAGAGACATAGAGGAGCTCTCTGAGCATGTAACCTAGGCCAGTATGACCCTGACCAGGAGTAGCATCATACCCTCACCAAGAATGATGACACAATATGAAGACAAGATGATCAATTTCAACAATTGGCTTAAGCATTGGTGTCATTCAAAGGGGATCCAATGCCTGTCTGCCTGAGATGACATGCTCGACAAGCCACGATGCTTCACTAGGGATGACTTGCACCTGTCACCCCTGGGCTTTCGGATATTGGCAAAGGCTCTTGCCACCCCCATAGTGCCTTTTTTAGGCAAGGCTCAAAAGACAAACCCACCTCCATAGGTATCACAAGGGATAAGAAACTAAGAGTAATTCTACTCAACGCCAGAAGTCTAAACCTCAAGATGCACG
The DNA here is from genome assembly GCF_019279795.1 of Protopterus annectens. Classification (NCBI taxonomy): domain Eukaryota; kingdom Metazoa; phylum Chordata; order Ceratodontiformes; family Protopteridae; genus Protopterus; species Protopterus annectens. The sequence goes on along the minus strand of NC_056733.1, from coordinate 142,046,620 downwards.
CACTCGAAACTCTCCTTAGCATGGAAAACATCGATATCTGTGCAGTAACAGAAACCTGGTTCAAGGATCCCGAGAGCAACCCAGCACTACCAGCTTATACCTCATACCATGTTTTTCGGCCCCAAAACTTGGACCGAACCACAAAAGAAAGGGGAGTATCAATTTTCATCAAAGATACCTACACTTCCAGGTTGGTGGCACAGCCCGAAGCATCAGAGACTATCCATGTGCAACTAACAGTGGGCAAAACTGCCTTCCAGTTTATAGCCTGCTACAGACCACCCTCCCAAACCCAGGAACCCCACTCGGCCTTCCTGAGAACACTGGAAAATATGAAGGTCTCTCCAAACACCATTATATTTCGCGACTTCAACTACCCAAACATAGACTGGGAGCATTACTCTAACTCCAACACCCTAGCCCAAAGGTTCCTAGAATTTATAAACTCAAATGCTATGGAACAACTTGTTACCACTCCCACAAGAGGGGAAAACATACTGGACCTGATCATCACCAACATGGGGACTCTATGTTCCAGACCAGAAGTGTATCCCTCACTGGTAAGATCAGACCATAAACTAATCTCATTGGCTATTCACATCCCGACCCCACCCCCTGCCCAGAAAACCACAGTGAAAAACTTCTCTAAAGCAAATTTCACACTCCTCAAAACTGAGGTGGAATCCTTCAAAGCCCCCAGGCCTGTGGAAAATACAGTCCAGACCGCAGAATCCTTTATAAATGCATTCTATGAACACCTTCTGGAATGCATGGATCATGCAATCCCAAATAAAACCAAGACCCAATCCTCCAAAGGCAGACATCCTGTCTGGTGGACCCCAGCCATAAACAAACTATACAACAGAAGGAGGAAGCTACTACATGATAGAGCAAAATCCCAAAAAGGGAAGGCATCTCTGATCAGTATTAGCAAAAAACTATGGGGACTCATAAAATTGTATAAGGCCAGCTTCAAGAGAATAATTGCACAGGACACTAAGGATAATCACAAGGCTTTCTTTAGTTATACTAGGAACCTGGGTGGGAATTCCCAGATATGCTCAGAATTAGTCCAAAATGACAAAAAGTACACCGAACCCACAGAAAAGGCAAACATCCTAGCTGACAGGTTCAGTGCAAACCCCCCCCCCTCCCCACCAAAAGGGCAAATATCTATCCCAGCAAAGTGCTGCCCCCCTGACATCTCAGATGCTCAGTTAAGAGCCGCCCTCTCCAAAGCAAAAAACACAGCATCAATGGGACCAAACGGTGTCCCAGACTGCATCCTACATGAACTCCAAGAAGAGCTAAACCCAAACATAAAAGTACTGTTTAATCTCAGCCTTACTACAGGATATGTACTCAAAGAGTGGCGTACAGCAACAGTGGTCCCTCTCCACAATGGTGGTGCCTCGACGGATCCTGGAAACTATCGCCCCATACGCCTGACTAGCTTGGTCTGCAAAGCTATGGAAAGGATCATCATGGACCTCATAAATAAAGATATTGGGGACCTACAGACACTGGATCCTACCCAGTTCGGCTTTGTTAAGGGCAGATCCTGCCTCTTAAACCTGATCAATTTCTTTGAAACAGTCACCAAGGCCATTGCCGAGGGGAAGGTGGTCCACACAGCCTACCTGGACCTCGCAAAAGCCTTCGATAAAATACCCCACTCGGGCATTATAGATAAGCTCACCAGCTTAAATATAAACCCCTATATCACTAGATGGGTTGCAAACTGGCTCAAGGACAGAACCCACATGGTTAGAATTGCTGGAGCCATGTCAGACTCCAAACCAGTTACAAGTGGCGTCCCACAAGGCTCAGTCCTGGGACCTCTCTTGTTTGGTATATATTTCTCAGAGGTACTGGCCAACACAGAAGGACTGTGGCTGACCAAGTTCACAGATGACTGCAAACTGGGCACCATAATTGACTCTCCAGCCGACACAAGCATCCTCCAAAAGGGCCTCATAGAAAAAGACAACTGGTGCCAGAGCCATGGCCTCAAGCTAAATGCAAAAAAAGTGTATAGTCATCCCCTTTGGCAAAAACAAAGTGCCCACAAATTACCACATAGGTGGTAATCCATTAAGTACAGAAGAAGTAATTAGGGTCCTGGGGACCCAAGTTGATAGCAATCTCTCAATTGACAACCACGTGGCCAAAGTGGTTAGAAGAACATTTTATATAGACCACCTAATCATGAAGGGATTCACATCTAGATCAGGGGAGGTCATCATGCCTCTTTACTCATCCATAATCAGGCCCATAATTGAGTACAATGCCCCTTTTGGGATGTATCTTACCAGACACCTGCAGCAACTGGAAAGACCCCAAAAGTACCTCACCAAGAGGATCAAAGTGCTCAAACAGATGCCATATGCTGCCCGGTTAAAGAAACTCCAGGTCTACTCAGTAGCATACCGCCTGCTCAGAGGCGATCTGTGCCTGACATATAAAGCCATGTCCAACCCAGAATTAATGGACATGCTGCACCTCAGAAAATCCAAATCCCATTGAGCTACACGCTCGAGAGACTTGAAACTCAGCACTGAAATAAATAGGACATGCTGGAGGGACAGATTCATAACCTAGAGGCTCCCTTCACTCTGGAATAAAATCCCAGTCCAGGTTAGGCAGAGACCCTCATTGACTCTCTTCAAAAGGAGTGGATGGGAGATCATAGGTTTACCCCGGGTATCACTTCTGTGTCACTGTTAGACAGAGGCACAGTAAACTAACCTCGAAAAAGGGCATAGCAAAATTAATTCAAGATGAGTGGCGAAAGCCAAACACACTCTGGCTAGGCTTATAAATGCCCTAGGGCAGATAGCTTAGTATGAACCTATGAACCTATGTGCAACTAACAGTGTGTAAAACTGCCTTCCAGTTTATAGCCTGTTACAGACCGCCCGCCCAAACCCAGGAACCCCACTCAGCCTTCCTGAGAACACTGGAAAATATGAAGGTCTCTCCAAACACCATTATTTTGGGTGACTTCAACTACCCTAACTTAGACTGGGAGCATTACTCTAACTCCAACACCCTAGCCCAAAGGTTCCTAGAATTTATAAACTCAAATGCTATGGAACAACTTGTTACCACTCCCACAAGAGGGGAAAACATACTGTACCTGATCATCACCAATATGGGGACTCTGTGTTCCAGACCAGAAGTGTATCCCTCACTGGTAAGATCAGACCATAAACTAATCTCACTGGATATTCACATCCCGACCCCAACCCCTGCCCAGAAAACCACAGTGAAAAACTTCTCTAAAGCAAATTTCACACTCCTCAAAACCGAGGTGGAATCCTTCAAAGCCCCCGGGCCTGTGGAAAATACAGCCCAGACCGTAGAATCCTTTATAAATGCATTCTATGAACACCTTCTGGAATGCATGGATCATGCAATCCCAAATAAAACCAAGACCCAATCCTCCAAAGGCAAACATCCTGTCTGGTGGACCCCAGCCATAAACAAACTATACAAAAGAAGGAGGAAGCTACTACATGATAGAGCAAAATCCCAAAAAGGGAAGGCATCTCTGATCAGTATTAGCAAAAAACTATGGGGACTCATAAAATCGTATAAGGCCAGCTTCGAGAGAAAAATTGCACAGGACACTAAGGATAATCACAAGGCTTTCTTTAGTTATGTTAGGAACCTGGGTGGGAATTCCCAGATATGCTCAGAATTAGTCCAAAATGACAAAAAGTACACCGAACCCACAGAAAAGGCAAACATCCTAGCTGACAGGTTCAGCGCAAACCCCCCCCCCCCCACCAAAAGGGCAAATATCTATCCCAGCAAAGTGCTGCCCCCCTGACATCTCAGATGCTCAGTTAAGAGCCGCCCTCTCCAAAGCAAAAAACACAGCATCAATGGGACCAAACGGTGTCCCGGACTGCATCCTACATGAACTCCAAGAAGAGCTAAACCCAAAAATAAAACTACTGTTCAATCTCAGCCTTACTACAGGATATGTTCCCAAAGAGTGGCGTACAGCAACAGTGGTCCCTCTCCACAATGGTGGTGCCTCGACGGATCCTGGAAACTATCGCCCCATACGCCTGACTAGCTTGGTCTGCAAAGCTATGGAAAGGATCATCATGGACCTCATAAATAAAGATATTGGGGACCTACAGACACTGGATCCTACCCAGTTCAGCTTTGTTAAGGGCAGATCCTGCCTCCTAAACCTGGTCAATTTCTTTGAAACGGTCACCAATGCCATTGACAAGGGGAAGGTGGTCCACACAGCCTACCTGGACCTCGCAAAAGCCTTCGATACAATACCCCACTCGGGCATTATAGATAAGCTCACCAGCTTAAATATAAACCCCTATATCACTAGATGGGTTGCAAACTGGCTCAAGGACAGAACCCACATGGTTAGAATTGCTGGAGCCATGTCAGACTCCAAACCAGTTACAAGTGGCGTCCCACAAGGCTCAGTCCTGGGACCTCTCTTGTTTGGTATATATTTCTCAGAGGTACTGGCCAACACGGAAGGACTGTGGCTGACCAAGTTCGCAGATGACTGCAAACTGGGCACCATAATTGACTCTCCAGCCGACACAAGCATCCTCCAAAAGGGCCTCATAGAAAAAGACAACTGTTGCCAGAGCCATGGCCTCAAACTAAATGCCAAAAAGTGTATAGTCATCCCCTTTGGCAAAAACAAAGTGCCCACAAATTACCACATAGGTGGTAATCCATTAAGTACAGAAGAAGTAATTAGGGACCTGGGGACCCAAGTTGATAGCAATCTCTCAATTGACAACCACGTGGCCAAAGTGGTTAGAATAACATTTTATATAGACCACCTAATCATGAAGGGATTCACATCTAGATCAGGGGAGGCCATCGTGCCTCTTTACTCATCCTTAATCAGGCCCATAATTGAGTACAATGCCCCTTTTGGGATGTATCTTACCAGACACCTGCAGCAACTGGAAAGACCCCAAAAGTACCTCACCAAGAGGATCAAAGTGCTCAAACAGATGCCATATGCTGCCCGGTTAAAGAAACTCCAGGTCTACTCAGTAGCATACTGCCTGCTCAGAGGCGATCTGTGCCTGACATATAAAGCCATGTCCAACCCGGAATTAATGGACATGCTGCACCTCAGAAAATCCAAATCCCATTGAGCTATATGCTCGAGAGACTTGAAACTCAGCACTGAAATAAATAGGACATGCTGGAGGGTCAGATTCATAACCTAGAGGCTCCCTTCACTCTGGAATAAAATCCCAGTCCAGGTTAGGCAGAGACCCTCATTGATTCTCTTCAAAAGGAATCTTGATGAGTGGATGGGAGATCATAGGTTTACCCCGGGTATCACTTCTGTGTCACTGTTAGACAGAGGCACAGTAAACTAACCTCGAAAAAGGGCATAGCAAAATTAATTCAAAATGGGTGGCGAAAGCCAAACACACTCTGGCTAGGCTTATAAATGCCCTAGGGCAGATAGCCTAGTATGAACCTATGAACCTATGTGCAACTAACAGTGTGTAAAACTGCCTTCCAGTTTATAGCCTGTTACAGACCACCCTCCCAAACCCAGGAACCCCACTCAGCCTTCCTGAGAACACTGGAAAATATGAAGGTCTCTCCAAACACCATTATTTTGGGTGACTTCATGTACCCTAACATAGACTGGGAGCATTACTCTAACTCCAACACCCTAGCCCAAAGGTTCCTAGAATTTATAAACTAAAATGCTATGGAACAACTTGCTGCCACTCCCACAAGAGAGGAAAACATACTGGACCTGATCATCACCAACATGGGGACTCTATGCTCCAGACCAGAAGTGTATCCCTCACTGGTAAGATCAGACCATAAACTAATCTCACTAGATATTCACATCCTGTCCCCAGCCCCTGCCCAGGAAACCACAGTGAAAAACTTCTCTAAGGCAAATTTCACATTCCTCAATACCAAGGTAGAATCCTTCAAAGCCCCCAGGCTTGTGGAAAATACGGTCCAGACCGCAGAATTCTTTATAAACGCATTCTATGAACACCTTCAGGAATGCATGGATCATGCAATCCCAAATAGAAACAAGACCCATTCCTCCAAAGTTAGGCGTCCTGTCTGGTGGACCCCAGCCATAAACAAACTATACAATAGAAGGAGGAAGCTACTACATGATAGAGCAAAATCCCAAAAAGGGAAGGCATCTCTGATCAGTATTAGCAAAAAACTACGGGCACTCTAAAATCGTCTAAGGCCAGCTTTGAGAGAAAAATTGCACAGGACACTAAGGATAATCACAAGGCTTTCTTTAGTTATGTTAGGAACCTGGGTAGGAATTCCCAGACATGCTGCACCTCAGAAAATCCAATTCCCATTGAGCTACATGCTCGAGAGACTTGAACCTCAGCACTGAAATAAACAGGACATGCTGGAGTGACAGATTCATAACCCAGAGGCTCCCTTCACTCTGGAATGAAATCCCAGTCCAGGTAAGGCAGATCCCCTCATTGACTCTCTTCAAGAGGAATCTTGATGAGTGGATGGGAGATAGTAGGTTTACCCCGGGTATCACTTCTGTGTCACTGTTAGACAGAGGCACAGTATACTAACCTCAAAAAAGGGCATAGCAAAATTCATTTAAAATGGGTGGCGAAAGCCAAACACACTCTGGCTAGGCTTATAAATGCCCTAGGGCAGATAGCCTAGTATGAACCTATGAACCTGTGAACCTAAGAGTTCCTGGTAATTCTGACAGATCCAGACAAATCCCAAGAGAGTGTAGTACAGCATGTACTGGATGTGGGCACAACACCTGCTGAGCTAGCAAGCACGTCCCAGGAGCATCTTCAAGTTAAGCTTTGATATCTCAACAATTGAATTCTGTATATAGTAAAACAATTGAAATGAATAAGTGAATTCAGTTTCAACATGTCTTGTTTTGAGTAGGAAATTGAAGATTGTGGCAGTTATATCCTTACTTCAGAGTTGTCAGCCACATTTTTGTTCAAAGTAATGTTAATGTTCATAGGTTCATAGGTTGGTACTAGGCTATTGGTCCTAGGGCCTATACAAGCCTAGTCATAACAATTCCCTGGCTATTTCTTCCCACAATATTTACTTCCCTGGTCCCCTGTCTAACAGGGTGACTGACATGATCCCCGGGGTGAATTTCCTATCTCCCATCCAATTGTCAAGGTTCCTTTTGAATGGCCAAAGAGGCACTCTACTTGACATGTATGGGCAGTCTTTTCCAGAGTCTGGGGAGTCTCTGGGTCAAGAAGCTATCCCTCCAGCATGTTTTGTTCATTGTGATGACAAGGTTTAGATGCCTGGGGCATGTGGCTGTGAGGGATTGGGATTTCTTTAAGTGTAGCATATTCAACAGCTCTGGGTTTGACATGATTTTGTATGTTAAGTAGTGATCGCCTCTGAGTAGGCGATATGCGACAGAGTATAGCTGGAGGTTTTTTAGACGGTCAGCATAGGGCATCTGCTTTAGGCCTGTGATTCTTGTAGTGAGGTATTTCTGTGACCTTTCCAGTTGTTGCAGATGCCTTAAGAGGTACATAATAAACAGGGCATTGTATTCTATAATGGGTCTAATGAGGGATGAGTACAGTGGGACAATGACCTCCTTTTTTCTGGATGAAAAGCGCTGGGACAATGACCTCCTTTTTTCTGGATGAAAAGCCCTTAGTGATGAGCTGTGCCACATAGAAGGATTTCCTGACTGTTGTGGTGATGTGGTTATCGAAGGTGAGACCACTGTCCACCTGTGTCCCTAAGTTCTTATCACACTTTCATTGTCTAGCGTACTGCCACCTATATGGTAATTCACGGGTACATGTTTTTCCCAAAGGGGATAACTATACATTTCTTGGCATTGAGCTTAAGCCCATGGCTCTGGCACCAAGCATCCATTTCTGTAAGGCCCTTTTGTAGAATATCCACATCATTTAGGGATTCAATAATGGCTCCCATTTTGCAGTCATCTGGAAATTTGTTAGCCAGAGTGCCTTAGTGTTGGCCTGTACTTCAGAGAAGTAGATGCCAAACAAGAGCGGTCCCAGAACCAAACCCCAATGTACTTCCCTTGTCACTTGTCTGGAGCTGGATTTGGAGTTGGCTACTTTTATAGTGCAGGTTCTGTCAGTAAGCCAGTTGGCAACCCATCAAGTGACATAGGGATTAATGCCCAGCTTAGTAAGTTTATCTATGATTCCAGAGTGGGGGATGGTATTGAAGGCCTTGGCGAGGTCCGGATAGGCTGTGTGGACCACCTAACCCTCGTCCACAGCTCTGGATGATTAGGTTTGGTATAATGGTTAAGGTGCTTGCCTTACAAACACAAGGTGCAGGGTTTGATTCTCAAATGGGATAACTGGCTAGACTTAAAATGGCTCACAAGGGCAGTTAGCTTAGTAGTAATCTATGAACCTCTATGAACCTATGAAGACTGATTCATAGAAGTCAATCAAGTTCAGGAGACAAGATTGGCCCTTCACAAACCCAAACTGGGTGAGGTGCAGTGTTTGAAGGTTGCCAATGTCATTGTTTATAAGTTCCATGATAATACATTCCATGGCCTTGCAAATCAGGCTTGTCAGACTGATGGGGCGGTAGTCCCCAGGTTCCAAGGTGGATCCCTCCTTGTCGAGTGGGATAACTGTAGCTGTGCTCCATGTGTTAATGTTAATTGTGATGATGTGTTATGTGTTACCTCTTCCTTAACTTCTTTCTGAACCATTTGGAATACAGTGTAGTATGTCTTCTGCAGATGAAAATACGCATTTTATTATGTCAGTAGTGTTGAGCAATTTAAAGAAATATTGTAGTTTGTGATTTTATTCTGAGGTCTGTTGCGTGTATTGCTGTACTGTCTGTAATAGTAGTAGCACTATTAGTTTGTTAGCATATATTGCACTATAGTAGTGCAGTTGTTAATGTGTCCCTGTGTTTCATGCTTTTAATCACATGTGATCATGAGAGTGGGAGTGTGGGCCCTATACTACATCATGACAGTGGATCTGCAGACTCTGATGATGATGGTGGGGAAACTGAGGCACATTTGTGGGGTTCAGAGGTTGAATTTGACACAGAGATTGGCAAACAGCCATCCTCTGCATTTCCATCAGACAAAGCCAGTAGACCTAAACCAGCCCTGTCCACTGAGGCCACAGATATTGGCTAGGTGAAGGGAGAGGACATTGATCATGGAACTGAGGTTACTGTGGATCCATTGACTCTGTCCATAGCCAAAGTGTGTGCAAGGTCCCACACAGGAGGCTTGATAGGGGTGCTTGGAGAGAGCCCCCATCTGGCACAGATGTCAACTTCTGTGCCACTCAGTGTATGCTTAAGACCATCATGGGGGCGCAGGAATTATCCCATAGCTGCTCCAGACAAATGTTCAGGGTTCTGGATGTGACACAGTCTGACATGCATGACTGCCTCCTCTGTGTTGCTGATTCACTGCATCTGATGACTGACACATTGGAACAAGGGGTGTCTGTGATGGACAGAGGGGTGACTGTCATGGAATGAGCAGTGTCTGTGATGGAATGTCTGCCTGCAGGGGAATGGCATCCACATGGCCATAGGTCAGACACATCATCTGCTGTCAGTCAACATGGCAGTGACCGATCAAGCTCCCATAGTGGCAATAGTTCCACTGCTCCATTAGTGAGTCTGCTGTCCACACCCAAAGATGGCAGAATATGGGGTTGTGCTCCTGTGTGTCCCCTTGCAGGAAGCTCATTCAGCAGACATCATTCAAATTCAGGTAGCAGCAACAATGCATCTGACCATGGATATTGATATGCAAGTGCAACTCCTGGCAGAGCCAATTCTCATCATTGGGGATAAGAACAATGAACTGCCACCTCTACCATGCATGGCTCACATCTGTCTGACAGACCAAGATATAGAGCTAGCACAGAGAGTGGCTGTGTTCATGCAGACACTCAAACATCAGTTTCACCTGGAGGACCCCTACAGAAACAAACACGACACTTAGTTTGTCTCACTGGCCATTTGTTGTTTTATTCCAATGTCTACCTTCTTCTCCTTCCTGCTCACACACACTCTCTGACCATCTGTGTCAGCCTAGGCTTCCTGACTCCTCCCTCCCCACAACACCCTGTATAAGTGATGATAACTGTGCCATATCCCTGTTTTCTATATATGGAGTCAGGGATGCAAAAGCTTAGTCTGATTCTCAGGCAGCATAGGTAATTTAGTGCTTAGTATATCTGCATTTGTGTTGTTGAACTGGTCATTTTACCTTTGACTTATACTGGCCTTTGAAAGTTAGACAGTTGATAGCATCAGACTTTCACAGTGTTATACTGAATGCTCTTGTAAGGGTGTTGATGTCAGAAACTGCAACATGTATCATTACTTTCTAACTTCTCTCTTTAATGATCTAGTAGAACAAATGTATGGTGCACATCAGAAGTCACACCATCATATTCAAATCTTAGGATTGTATGACAGCACTGGATTCAAACCTCATCAGAACAGTAATACAGTATCATGCTTTCTTTTGCATGTACCTCTACAGACACATGCACCAGATGGAGAGTACACAAGATCTACAAATCATACCATGATGTATGTGGATAGATTAAAAGCTATGTTACTGTCATCCTTAGGTTCATAGGTGTGTACTAGGCTAATGGCCCTGGGGCCTTTACAAGTCTAGTCATAGAATTACCCTGGCATAGTGCCACCAGACCTTAGTTCCCAGTGCCTCTGTTGAGTAGAGCCACTGGAGTTATCCCCGGGGTGAATTTTCTGTTTCCCATCCAATCATCAAAATTTCTCTTGAAGAGGGTCAGTGAGGTGCTCTGCTTGACATGTATGGGAAGTTTATTCCATAGCATGGGCAGTCTCTGGGTTATGAACCTGTCCCTCCAGCATGTTCTGTTAATTGTGGTAATGAGGTTGTGGTCTCTGGAGCATGTGGTGCAGAGGAATTGGGATTTCTTTAGATGTAGCATTTCTAACAGAGCTGGGTCAGAGATGGCTTTGTAAGTAAAGCAGAGATTGCCTCCTAGTAGGCGATATGAGACAGAGAACAGTTGGAGTTTATTGAGTCTGTCCATATAGGACAAGTGTTTAAGGCTTAGAATCCTCTTTTTGAGGTACTTTTGTGGCCTCTCCAGTTGTTGCAGGTGTCTAGTGAGGTACATGCCAAATGGGGCATTGTACTCGATGACTGGCCTAATGACGGAAGAGTAGAGGGAGACGATGACCTCTTTCTGCCTGGATGCAAAAAAAAAAATGCCACATAGAAGGACTTTCTGACCACAGTGGCAATGTGGTGATCAAAAGAGAGGTTGCTGTCAACATGTGTTCCCAGATCTCTTATAATGCCTTATGTGTTCAGTGGACTACCATCAATGTGGTAATTCATGGGAACCGGGTTTTTCCCAAAGTGGATGACAACACATTTTTTGGCATTGAGCTTAAGGCCATGGTTCTGGCTCCAGTCGCTGGTCTCAGTGAGGCCATTCTGTATAGGATGAGGTAACATCTGCCTGGCCTCCAGTCCAGTGTCTGACCATGCCCTTTTGGGATGACTGCATATCCAGACATCTGATATAGCTGATGACATCAGCAGTGTCTGTTGAGAATATGGTAATAACAGTGTTCTACATGCTGTGGTAAAAGTTTTCTGTAATGTCATACACAGTTGACTGCAATGAGAATAGAACCCCTACCTATCTAAGTACACAGACTACAGAACACAGTACATAATGCAAGCACCATGGAACAAGTCTGATTTTTGCAAGACTGCAGTTGAACATATAGTTCATTACATCAGCAGCCCATGTTCATAGGTTCATAGGTTCATAGGTTCATACTAGGCTATCTGCCCTAGGGGATTTATAAGCCTAGCCAGAATGTGTTTGGCTTTCGCCACCCATTTTAAATTTATTTTGCTATGCCCTTTTTCGAGGTTAGTATACTGTGCCTCTGTCTAACAGTGACACAGAAGTGATACCCGGGGTAAACCTACGATCTTCCATCCACTCATCAAGATTCCTCTTGAAGAGAGTCAATGAGGGACTCTGCCTAACCTGGACTGGGATTTTATTCCAGAGTGAAGGGAGCCTCTGGGTTATGAATCTGTCCCTCCAGCATGTCCTATTTATTTCAGTGCTGAGGGTCAAGTCTCTAGAGCGCGTAGCTCGATGGGATTTGGATTTTCTGAGGTGCAGCATGTCCATTAATTCCGGGTTGGACATGGCTTTATACGTCAGGCACAGATCGCCTCTGAACAGGCGGTATGCTACTGAGTAGAGCTGGAGTTTCTTTAACCGGGCAGCATATGGCATCTGTTTGAGCCCTTTGATCCTCTTGGTGAGGTACTTTTGGGGTCTTTCCAGTTGCTGCAGGTGTCTGGTAAGGTACATCCCAAAAGGGGCATTGTACTCAATTATGGGCCTGATGAGGGATGAGTAAAGAGGCACGATGACCATCCCTGATCTAGATGTGAATCCCTTCATGATTAGGTGGGCTATATAAAATGTTTTTCTAACCACTTTGGCCATGTGGTTGTCAAATGAGAGATTGCTATCAACTTGGGTCCCCAGGTCCCTAATTACTTCTTCTGTACTTAATGGATTACCACCTATGTGGTAATTTGTGGGCACTTTGTTTTTGCCAAAGGGGATGACTATACACTTTTTGGCAGTTAGCTTGAGGCCATGGCTCTGGCACCAGTTGTCTGTTTCTATGAGGCCCTTTTAGAGGATACTTGTGTCGGCTGGAGAGTCGATTATGGCACCCAGTTTGCAGTCATCTGCGAACTTGGTCAGCCACAGTCCTTCCGTGTTGGCCTGTACCTCCAAGAAATATATACCGAACAAGAGAGGTCCCAGGAGTGAGCCTTGTGGGACACCACTTGTAACTGGTTTGGAGTCTGACATGGCTCCAGCAATTCTAACCATGTGGGTACTGTCCTTGAGCCAGTTTGCAATCCATCTAGTGACATACGGGTTTATATTTAAGCTGGTGAGCTTATCAATAATGCCCGAGTGGGGTATTGTATCGAAGGCTTTTGCGAGGTCCAGGTAGGCTGTGTGGACCACCTTCCCCTTGTCAATGGCATTGGTGACTGTTTCAAAGAAATCAACCAGGTTTAAGAGGCAGGATCTGCCCTTAACAAAGTCGAACTGGGTAGGATCCAGTGTCTGTAGGTCCCCAATATCTTTATTTATGAGGTCCATGATGATCCTTTGCATAGCTTTGCAGACCAAGCTAGTCAGGCTTATGGGGCGATAGTTTCCAAGATCCGTTGAGGCACCACCTTTATGGAGAGGGACCACTGTTGCTGTACGCCACTTTTTGGGCACATATCCTGTAGTAAGGCTGAGACTGAGCAGTAGTTTTATGTTTGGGTTTAGCTCTTCTTGGAGTTCATGTAGGATGCAGATAGGGACACCATCTGGTCCCATTGATGCTGTGTTTTTTGCTTTGGAGAGGGCGGCTCTTACCTGAGCATCTGAGATGTCAGGGGGCAGCACTCTGCTGGGATAGATATTTGCCCTTTTGGTGGGGAGGGGGGGAGAAGTTTGCGCTGAACCTGTCAGCTAGGATGTTGGCAATGTCTGTGGGTTCGGTGTATTTTTTGTCATTTTGGACTAATTCTGAGCATATCTGGGAATTACCACCCAGGTTCCTAACATAACTAAAGAAAGCCTTGTGATTATCCTTAGTGTCCTGTGCAATTTTTCTCTCGAAGCTGGCCTTAGACAATTTTATGAGTGCCCGTAGTTTTTTGCTAATACTGATCAGTGATGCCTTCCCTTTTTGGGATTTTGCTCTATCATTTAGTAGCTTCCTCCTTCTATTGTATAGTTTGTTTATGGCTGGGGTCCACCAGACAGGACGTCTGCCTTTGGAGAATTGGGTCTTGGTTTTATTTGGGATCGCATGATCCATGCATTCCTGAAGGTGTTCATAGAATGCGTTTATAAAGGATTCTGCGGTCTGGGCAGTATTTTCCAAAGGCCCAGGGGCTTTGAAGGATTCCACCTCAGTTTTGAAGTGTGAAATTTGCTTTAGAGAAGTTTTTCACTGTGGTTTTCTGGGCAGGGAGTGGGGTCGGGATGTGAATATCCAGTGAGATTAGTTTATGGTCTGATCTTACCAGTGAGGTAACACTTTTGGTCTGGAGCATAGAGTCCCCATGTTGGTGATGATCAGGTCCAGTATGTTTTCCCCTCTTGTGGGAGTGGTAACAAGTTGCTCCATAGCATTTGAGTTTATAAATTCTAGGAACCTTTGGGCTAGGGTGTTGGAGCTAGAGTAATGCTCCCAGTCTATGTTTGGGTAGTTGAAGTTGCCCAATATAATGCTGTTTGGAGAGACCTTCATATTTTCCAGTGTTCTCAGGAAGGCCGAGTGGGGTTCCTGGGTTTGGGAGGGTGGTCTGTAGCAGGCTTTAAATGGGAAGGCAGTTTTACCCACTGTTAGTTGCACATGGATAGTCTCTGATGCTTCGTGCTTTGCCACCAACCTGGAGGTGTGGGTATCTTTGATGAATATCGATACTCCCCCTCCTTTTGTGGTTCGGTCCTAGTTTTGGGGCCGAAAAGCATGGTATGAGGTATAACCTGGTAGTGCTGGGGTGCTCTCAGGAGCCCTGAACTAGGTTTCTGTTACTGCACAGATATCAATGTTCTCCATGCTAAGGAAAGTTTCGAGTGCATGCATCTTGAGGTTTAGAATTCTGGCGTTGAGTAGCATTACTCTTAGTTTCTTATCCATTGTGATACCTATGGAGGTGGGTTTTTCTTCTGAGCCTTACCTAAAAAAGGCACTATGGGCGTAGCAAGAGCCTTTGCCAATATCCAAAAGCCCAGGGGTGACAGGTGCAAGCCATCCCTAGTGAAGCATCGTGGCTTGTCGAGCATATCATCCCAAGCTGACAGGCATTGGATCCCCTTTGAATGACACCAGTACTTAAGCCAATTGTTGAAATTGATCATCTTGTCTTCATATTGTGGCATCATTCTTGGTGAGGGTAAGATGCTACTCAAGGTCAGGGTCATACCGGCCTGGGCTACATGCTCAGAGAGCTCCTCTATGTCTCTTTTCATGTAATCCAGGGAGGTACGTCTCAGGTCATTCACACCAACATGGACAATGACTGAGTCATATTTGTACTTGCCTTGGAGTGACCTGAGTGCTTGTGTTATGTGGTGGATCCTAGCGCCCGACAGGCTGCTCACTGTGACCCTCTCCTTGTTCAGCCTGGTGAGTGGGACGTCAGTGTGCCTGAGGATAGAGTCACCTATTACAAGTGTATCAGGTGTGTTGTTTAGTCTTAAGGGCTGTGACTGTTCGGCACACTGACTTTGTGAGATATGTGTTGCACGTGTTTTGTTTTTGGGTAGCAGTTGCTTGGGTGTCTGCTTTGGAGGTCTCTGCTGCTTAGGCAGATCTTTATTTAGAGCCTCCGAGTATGTTTTTGTGTGATTATATGTTTGGTTTGCTGTCGTGGTAGGTCTATGTGAGACTGGAATTGTAGTGAGTTTGGTTTCCTTCTCCTCCTGACTGGTTATGCCAGTACTGAGTTGAGAGAGCTTAGCCTCCAGTTTGGCTATATGGTTGCATCTCTCACATGTGTTCGAATTTGTTGGGAGGAGGAGAGGGTTGTCTGTGTACATGAGGCAGTTGTAACATTGCCTCAAGATTCCCAGATTCACCAGCTGGACCGGAGAGGAGATTGACAACTGACCTATGGACATGCTAGAATAATATTGGGAAATCCTTTATAATTGAAAACAAGGGTCAGTGGGGAGTGAGGGCATAGTGCTTTTAATTTTTAGTGCTGACTTATATAATTGCTTTAGTGAGCAAGTGCCAGGTAAGTGCAATGTGTTACAGGTAACTTAAATGCAAAAATGACAAACAGTAACTTTTTTTCAAGTGAAAAAAGGAAATAAGTACAGTAAGCAATGCAGATATCACTAGTGATCCACAGAAGCGCTGAAAAGCTGTGTATTAGGTGGAATTAGCATTCCAGGGAAATAAGCAAACAAACAACAAGCATATAAACAAAGCTAGATTCAGCAGGCCTGGATCTAGTCTATGCTACAGCAAACAAGGTGTACCAATTTCAGTAAGATACAATTCAAATATTCAGGCACTATAAACCAACCAGAAATTCCCAGCTCAGAAGGGCAGAGTCCAGCCTCTTCTCCCACAAGAGTGCAGACCACGAACCTTCTTAATGTAAAATAACTGGCCTGAAGCCCAAGTTCTTAAACCAGAACTAATACACTTTAAGAATAACAGACACTGGGCTCTCAATCAGCAGTTCCCAACTTAGAAGGATGAAAGCTACCTGTCCTGCCACCACACTGCATGCCACAAACCTTCCTAATGTAAAACAACTGGTCTGAAGCCCAAGTGCTTAATCCAAAAGACTTAGAATGATAGCTACACTTTAATCAAGTTACTACCAAGCAGTAATAAATGCAATTGAATACTTTAGAGAATGCCTGGATTAGTGCTCAAGTTACACAAACAAAGCTAGATCCAGCAGGCCCGAATCCAGTCTATGCCACAGCAAACAAGGTGTACCAATTTCAGTAAGAAGCAGTTCAAATATGCAGGCACTATACGCCTTTAACCAGAAATTCCCAGCTCAGAAGGGCAGAGTCCAGCCTCTCCTCCCACAAGAGTGCAGACCACGAACCCTCTTAATGTAAAATAACTGGCCTGAAAGCCCAAGTGCTTAAACCAGAATTAATACACTTTTAGAATAACAGACACTGAGCCCTCAATCAGCAGTTCCCAACCTAGAAGGATGTAAGCTACCTGTTCTGCCACTACAGTGCAGACCACAAACCCTCTCAGTGCAAAACAACTGGTCCGAAGCCCAAGTGTTTAAACCAAAAGGCTTAAAATGAGTTACACCAAGCAGTAATAAATACAATTGAGTACTTTTAAGATGATGCAAAAGTAAAATAAAGTAGGTAGAAACACAAGTACAGTAAAAGCAGATGAAAAAAAATTTTTTTTTCTGAACAAGTGCTGAGATCAAAGAAACAGATTTGAGTGCTGAAACTAGAAAACTGGCTAGTTATAAGAAAAATAAACTAAGCTAGAAGGCTTCCTCCAACACAGAAGGGCTTGGGGGCTCAGAAGCCTACAAATAGTCTATACCACTTAACAGGAAAGGCAGGAAACAAGCTTATTATTATTTTTTTCTGTTTCCCAGATGCTCTCTTTGTACACAGTAGGAGTGCCTGAAATCAGAATATGATCTTACTGCACTCAGTTGAGGGAGCAAATGAGATGGTCCCAGAAGGAGTATCCAAATACAAATTTACAAGAGGGGCGGGCAGTTTCAAGGCCACTAAGATTAACACCAAAACAAAAACAGTGAGGGTGGATAGGACTAACTGAAGAGCAGAGTCAAAACTTCCAGTTCAGTTAATATTCCTGCAACACACTTAAAATTAATTTAAATACTGTATTTTTGTAAAAAAATGCAGATAAAGGTACTTAAATTCTCTTATACATCCAGTTGAATACAGCTAGTTCTTAGCCGGCCAAAGCTGAGGTTTTTAAGCAGAAAATATTTCACACTGTACCACTTAAATAGGAACGGGCAGGAAATCAAAGAATGTGGCTGCCCCCACACCTGTAATTACTAGCAAATAACAAAATTCAGCAAACAACAACATGTGTGTGGCAAGATGTTGGCAGGCCTGCATAGATCCATGCAAGGCTAATATCATAATGGCTGTAGGTTCATAGCTTCATAAGAGGCTATGCTAATGGCCCTAGGGCCTTGTCTAGCCTACCTAAGTTGTAGCCTTGTTCCCTTATAGACTGAGATATGTCTTCCATATTTGCAAAGCCATGATCAGCACTGGTTGACCATGTTATAAAGTGACATAGGTGAAACTCCTGGTGTAAATTTACGATTTTCTATGCATTTGTCCCAGTTATCCTTAAATAGGGTCATTGAGGAGCTCAGCTTCACATGAACTGGGAGCTTGTTCTATAGGAGTGGCAATCTCTGGGAGACATATCTGTCTCTCTATCATGTCTTTCTGATGTTGCAGGCTAGGTTATGGTAACTAGAGTAAATGATTCTTGTCCTATGTGATTTCAGGAGATGCAGTATTTTCTTAAAGGCAGGGTTTGAGACTGCTCTCTAGACCAGCCATAAGTTGACTCTCAGCAGCCTGTAGGATACAGAGTACAATGACAGGGTTTCAGTCTTTCTACGTAGGTCATGTTTTGGAGGGTAAGGATTTTCTTAGCAAGAAACCTCTGAGGTCTCTTCATCTGCTGCAGGTGTATGTTGATGTGCATGCAGCATTCATTTATATATGTAAGCATATTTTGTAGTATGTTGAGTTGTTTGAGAATTCAATGATTGACCACAGTTTGTCATCATCAGCAAACTTGTTGAGCCACAGGCCATCTTTATTCTCCTAATTTTCTGAGAAATACATTTCAAAAAGTAGGGAGCCCAGCACGGACAATCATGGGACACCATTGCTAACAGGTCTGATGGTAGAGGTGGAATCTCCAACTATGACTGTATGAATTCTGTTGGTGAGCCAGTTGGCTATCCATCTAATGACTTATGTGTTAATCCTCAGGTGGGTGAGATCTGCAATGCCTCAGTCAGAGATTGTATCAAAGCCCTTGGGCAGGTTGAGATATGCTTTATGTAATGATTTGCCTTAATGCAGGGCTATGGTGACACTATTGAAGAATTTCACTAGGTTTAACAGGCATGATCGTCCCTTGACAAACCCAAAGTGGTTGGGTAAAGGGTTTGAAGGTCACCAGTGCCTTTGTTGATAAGGTCCATGATTATTCTCTCCATGGCCTTACAGACAAGTCTGGTCAGGCTTATGGGTGTATAGTATCCTGGATTGGTTGAGGGACCCCTTCTGTGTAAGGGTATTACAGCTGCTGTTTTTCCCTCTGCCAGAAAAAAAATCATGTGGTTGAAGAAAGTACCCAGTGGTTCTGCTAACTTTTGCCTTACACTGTTTAGTAAGCAGTCTGGGATGTTATCCAGTCCCATAGAGGCTGTGTTTTTGGCATTGACAACTGTGGTTATGACCAGTTATTTAGAGATAATAAGTAGGGAACTCTTAACAGGTATGCTACAGGGTATGATCAGCATACCTCTCAACTGTCCAGATTTTTGCAGAATGTCCAGATTTTTTGCCTCATATTTTTGGTCTATTCCTCATAAAATTTTTAGTTTTCTGGCAAACCACTGGGATAATCTGAGGATTGAAATCACTAAATAATGACATACATTTGAGTTTCAGACTTCAAATCCTTCAGAAAATGTATGTTAACACAAACCCTGTTACTCTAGCAACTTTCTAAGTTTATAAGAGCAATATTTAAAATCTGTCCCTATATTTGTTCCTTTGTCCCCCAATTTTGTCAGGCTTTGTCCAGATTTCTTGCACTAAGAGGTTGAGAGGTATGAGGATCTGTGGAGACAGGGGTGGGGAAATGCTGCCAAACCTGTGTGCTAACAGGTTGGCTGTGTTCTCTAGCTCAGTATGAGTGGTACTGTCCACTTTGAATTTGGTGAAATGCTGGGCCTTCCATTTTACATTATAGCCATAGCTAAAGAATACCTTGTGATTATCCTTAGCTATGGATGCTAATTTAGTTTCATAATTAACTTTAGAGAACTTTACAAGATGTCGACTTTGCTTGTTCAAGGTATGGAGGGTGTTCTGCTGAGACTGTTACCTGTTATTTCTGGACATCCATTTTTTTCTCGTGTTGCATAATCTATTTATGATAGATGTACGCCATGGTGGCTTTTTTGCATGAGCAAGTTTTGATCCATTCTGGTACAGCTAACACTATACATTTGTAAAGCTGTTTATACAGTCCATTTGTGTACATCTCCAGGGGTATTTACCATCAGTGGTGGTGAGAGGTTTGAAACTGTATATGCCATCACTTAGGAGACTATAGTTTGCTTTGCAGAGAATTTTGGATCGGGGGGCAGGTATGATCGTTACATTGAACGTTACTGATTTATGGTCAGACATTACCAGCAGGAGTCTCACAAATGGGGTGGTGCAGCAATCTTCCATGTTGGTGAGTTCTAGGTCAAGAGCATTTGAGGCCCTTGTGGATGTGCAGACTGTTCCAGAGCCTTCATGTTTTCAATGTGCAGGAACCTCAGGGCAAGTGTGTTGAGCACACATATATATCTCAATCAATGGAAGGATAGTTCATGCCTAGGGTGTTTGGCTGTATTATGACTGACTCAAGTAGGTCCATGAAGGCAATGTTGCTTTATAGGTACACTGAATATCACTCAAATGCTGCTTGTGTAGCATGGGGTATAAAGGTGGCATTTAGGCCCACTAAAAACAGAACTTCTTTGCTGCAAATCTGATTGTATGTTTTTACTGTCAGTCTGTTTACCTGCATTCATTTTCTGCCAGTTGAACTCATTTCCATTCTACAATGACTACCTATGCCTGTTTGCTGACTTCTTTGCAGTTGCAGTTAAGCGCCCTGTTGGGGATTTTGTTTTTTCTTGCTTTTTTTGTGCTCTTTGGGATTAATGTCTTCCAGGAAGGGTAAATGCCAGTGTGGGAGACAGATTTCCCAAAAGACTGCCACAATAAGTGTCTTTTTTGCCTAGGAGCATCTCGTGACTATACATCTTGCTCCATTTGTCAGGTGTTCATCCAGAAAATCCTTCACAGTAGACATTCTCCCCTTTTCTTGCATCTTGAGAACCAGTGTCTTAACCTTCTTGCTAACGATACAATGGATGGAATCTCTCACCCCGTGGGACAGCTATTAGGGAAGAAGAGGGTAAAAAGGTACAACTGGAATCTTCTGCTGGCCAGTCTTTGCCAGTTGTTTCTCCTGAGGTTATTACAAACCCAGATGTTTGCTGGCTATGTTGCTGGATTTCTCTGCTGCAACTGTATTGGAGGCCTGTGAGGATGCAGTTGGCAGCACATATGAAGTAGCTTTGCAGGTGTCCATCTTGCATGTTCAGGGGGAACCACAGTTGTTTTTTTTCTGAGGGGCCTGGGGTAGTTCTTCAGTTTTCAGTTAGGGAAGAAGTTCCTACTGCTGTACACGACTGTCATCCTGGGTCTGAGCCTTCTCTGTTGTTTGGTGGGGATGTCCTCTTAAAAAATAAACAACAAATTAAACATATTTCTTCTACTCCTACAGATCCACAAAGTGAGTGTCAGGCCTTCAGTTAGAGGCTATTTACTGCTTTCATTTCCTTAGAGCATTCTCAAGTGGTTTCAGTTCCTGCCCCTCCTTGATCCTCTACTCCCCTAAAAGGTCTTGCGAGCAAGATTCTTCTGAGGATAAATTGGATTCTGATGATGATTCCCTGAGTTATTCTACTCAAAGTCCTTGTCCTTTGGACTATGGGTCAGAAGAGGTGGATTATATTAGCCCTGATGCTTCTTTTGAGGAAATTTCCTATGAGGACACACTCTCTAGGATGATGGATTTTTAAGTGCGATTGTTCACTGGTCTCTGATATCCTTAATAGGTACTATGCACTGCTGCAGTTGGAATCTCCTAAACCTGCTGCTATCCCTCCTGTTCTGATTGTTTTGCTGCATGCTTTTTCCAAGGCCTCTCATGCACCTGATTCTCTGCCCCCTGCTCCCAAGAATCCCGACAGGTTTAGAGGGTGCCTGAGAATTGTTACTTTTTATATAAATGTCCTGCTGCTGACCCCCTCTGTAGTGTCTGTAGCCTCTGGTAAGCCATCTCAATTGCTTCCTTTACCCAACTATTGCCTTCTGACAAGGACAGCAGAATTATGGAAAGGTTGGGTAAGAATGTTTACATTTCTGCTACCCTAGCTTTTAGGGCTATTAGTTATCAGACACATATGTCTAGGTATGTGGTGGCTCTTCTTTCTCAGACCTGTCAACTTATTTCTGATTTTCCAGACTCTGAGAGTAAAACATCTGTTGTTTCCTTGCTAGGGACTTCCTCTCAAATCATTTGTCATTATATTATATGTAGTTATGATGCAGCAGATGCCTCTTCTAAGGCTGCTGTTTTTGGTTCAGTGATGATGAGTTATTCTTGGCTTAAGCTTTAACCTCTGCCTGATGATATTACATCTAGGTTGATGGATGATCCTTTGGATTCCAAACATTTTGTTGGGGAAACTGTTGCTTGTTTAAGTCCCTCCGGGATAAGGGTAAGGCCTTACAGGAGATTAAACATGTGTTTGTTTCTCCTGTGCCTACATTTCAGAGAAACTACCCTGCTAAGCCTTTCTTTGTTCAAAGGCAATCACACCCTTCTACTAAAGGTAAGAAGAGTGGCAAACAGGCCCCTCCTGCTAAGGCTGCTCAGTTTTCAGGGACTCCAAAGCCTTCTTTTCTGGACAAACCAGGTGTTGTGTGGTTATCCATCACTTCCCAGTAACATTCCTCTTTCTCCTCATCCTGCTTTTTTTGCTTTAGCTTCAGGTCACTCAGGATGCTTGGGTTCTCTCAGTCATTTGTCAGGGGTACTTCATGCTGTGGAAAGCTCATCCTCCTTTTATGGGCATTCCTCAGTCTCCTCATGAACAACTTCCCTTTTTCCCCAGAGGTTTTTCAAAATGTCTTGATTCAGGGTACTATTCAAGAGGTGCCTGTATTCCGAAGGGGGGTGGGAGGTTCTACTCCAGACTGTTTGTAGTGTCCAGAAAAGAGGACACTTGGAGACCTAATCTAGACCTCTCTCATCTACATACCTTTTTAAAAGTGCCTTCCTTTCAGATGTTGTCCCTTCAGATTCTGTTTCCTCTCTTGCTCCCTCAGGCCTATATGGTGTCTCTGGATCTCAAGGATGCTTATCTCCATATTCTAATTCATTCTCTTTTCATGAAGCTTTTGTATTTCTGTGTTGCTTTCTGGCATTTTCAGTTCTTTGCTTTGCCCTTTGGCATTTCTACTGCCCCAAGTGTGTTCATAAAATGCCTCGCTCCTATGATTGCTCCTGACTGGCTTCAAGGGATAGAAATATTTCCTTACTTAGATGACCTATTGATTCAGACATCCTCTCTAGAAATCCTTTTGTCAAATCTTCAGTTTGCTGTTTCCCTTCTTCAGAGCTTGGGGTTCACAATAACTTTCAAAAACTCTTCTCTAACTCCTTCTCTGGGTCATGTTTTCTTAGGGTTGCAGAATTCAGATGGTGCAAATGTATGCATCCCTACCACTTCCAAAGGCCTTAACTCTTAGTTCTTTCTTTCACACTCTTCTTCCTTTGGCTTACATTATCATCAGGGAGTTTCTGAGAGCTCTGGCTTTCATGGCATCCACTATTCTGATGCTCCCTCTGTCCAAATTTTACATGAGAAAGTTTCAGTGGTTTCTTAAGTCAGTGTGGCTTCAACATGCACATCCTGTAGACCTTGTAGTCCCTCTTCTTCCTTGTCTCAGACAGGAACTTCAGTGGTGGATTCAGCAGTTGTCTCTGAATCCAGGGATCCCTTTTCACCCCCCTCTTTCCTCTCATGAATTGTTCAGAGATGCTTCAGACATGGAATGGGGGGGGGGGCATTTGGCCCCCTAAATGTTTTGTTGCCTTGTCAGCAGAAGGAGCACATCAGTGTCAATGAGAGGAGAGCTGTTCTTATCATAGTGTCATAGGATCATAGGAAGGTACTAGGGTAATGGCCCTGAGACTCTTATAAGCCTAGCCAAGTTTTTCCCTCTTGTAATAGTGTTGTAAGTAGGCCTGGCTCAACACCTACTTCCCCTGTCAAGAAGGGAGCCAGATGACACACCAGGAATAAATTTGTGATTCTGCATCCAGTCATCCAGATTTCACTTGAAATGGGTCAGGGAAAGGCTCTAATTTATTTGGATTAGAAGCTTTTTCCAAAGTAAAAGTATCCTCTGGGAGATGAGCCTGTCTCTTCAGCTGATTCTGTTAATATCACTTCTCACATTGAGGCCACTGGTGTGGGTACAGCAGGTACCATTTGTCTTGCTAATGTATAAGCAGCATTTCCATCATGGTGGGATCCATGGTTACCATATATGCTAGGCAGAGATCAGTCCTGAGCAGTCTATATGACACAAAGTATAGTGAAAGGGATTTCAGTCTATTGGCATAGGACAGGTGTTGGACACCTTGGATAGTCTTTGTAAGGCACCAGTTGCTGAAGGAGCCTGGTAAGGAACATACCAAAGGGTGCATTGTACTCTATAATATGTCTGATGAGAGAGGAGTATAGGGGGATTATAACCTCTGTTTTTCTGGAAGCACTGCTCTTATTGATGAGATGGACAATATAGAAAACCTTTCTTACCACTGTGGAGACATGGTGGTCAAAGGAGAAGTTGATGTCAACTTGTGTGCTCAGATCTCTTATCACAGACTGGGTACTCAAGGTGGCATTGCTAATGTTCTACTTTGCAGGGATGTCTCCCTTGTGAAGGGGATGATGATGATGCACTTTTTAGCATTTTGAGCCCATGGTTTTGGCACCAGTGGTTGTTTGAGTAAGACTTTTTTGGAGGGTGTCAATGTTGCTAGGGGATTCATTGATCGTGCCCAGTTTGCAGTCTGCAAACTTTATTAACCACATGCCTTTTGCATTGGCCTGCACTTCTGAGAAGTAGGTTCCAAACAATAGGTGTGCCAGCACCAAGTCCTGTGGTACACCACTGGTTACTGGTCTGAAGTTTGATGAAGAGTCCCTATTTTAACTGTGTGCACTCTTGGTGAGATAGTTTGCTACCCACCTAACTATGTACTGCTTACTTGCAATTGGTTAGGTTTATCTATGATGCCAAATGTGGGGAATGCTGTTAAAGGCCTTCATTAGGTCTAAGTAGATGTTATGCGCAGCTATGCCTTCATCCAGAGCTTTGCTGACTGTCTCAAAGAAGTCCATCAAGTTTAGTAGGCACAATCTACTTTTGCTAAAGCCAAATTGGGATGGGTCTACTGTATGGAGGTCACCTATATTCTTTTTGATAAGGTCCATGATGACTCTCTCCATTGCTTTATATACAAGGCTGGTCAGACTTATGAATCTGTAATTCCAGGTGTCAACAGAGGAACCACCTTTGTGGAGGGGGATGATCGTGGCAGTTTTCTAATCAGCAGGAACAAACAAGTGTTTAGACTATGTTTAAAGAAGGTACTTAGATTTGCAGCGAATTCTTGCTTTAAGCAATTTTGAATGCAGCCAGGGATGTTGTCTGGTCCCATAGAGACCATATTTTTAGCCCTAAAAAGAGCATTAAAGACCTTTTCCTTAGTGATTTTTGGGGGAGGACATGAAAGAGGGATGTCTTGTGGTACATTGGCAGAGACAGGAAGGAGATGTTCTTACTGAACCTGGAAGTCAGCAGGTTAGAAATATCACGAGGTTCAGTATATGTTATGCCATTTACAGCAAGTTCTCTGCAACTCAGGGATTTACCTTTGAAGTTTTGGATGTAGCTAAAGAATGTCTTATAATTATCCTTGGCTAGGGTGGCCAATTTGGATTTGTAGTCAGTTTGGAATTCTTTTATTATGTGCCTTATTTGCTTATTTAGGTCAAGGAAGGATTAAGGGACCATCTCTTACTGCTTTTGGATGGGAGTTTATTTTTCCATATTATATAGCCTGTTTATGGCAGATGTCCACCAAACAGGTTTGCTCTTATGTGATGAAATTACCTTTATCCTGCTGGGTACAGCTGAGTCGATGCAGCTGTGAAGGTGCTTATAGAAGGCTTTGGTATATGCTTTGGCATTAGTATACTTGTCATCAGTAGGGGCAAATGCTGTGAATCTAGTAATATCTTCTTGTAAGTGATTTTAATTTGCTTTGGAGAACTGTTTGTCTAATTTTAACTGGGGGAGGGTCAGACATTATCATGACTTCTAGTGTGACTGACCTGTGGTCATAGCTCACTACAGATGACTGTACACTTGGGGTGGTGCAGTGGTCACTCATGTTCGTAAGATCAAGATCCAGAATGTTTGAACCCCTAGTGGGGATGGTCATTGACTGAAGCAGGGCATTAGAGTTCACAAAGTTCAAGAATCTCTGTTTGAAAGCATTGGTATAGGCATAGTTATACCAGTTTATTGATGGGTAGTTAAAGTCTGCCAGAATTAAGGAGTTAGCCATGAGATCCAGGTAGGCATTGTGGGTATCCTGGTTCATGGAGGGATACATATAGCTGGTTCTAATTTGGAGGAGGTTTTACTTACAGAGAGTTATACTTGGAGTAGTTCAAGGGATTCATTTGGCCTTAGCAATCTGGAGAAGTATTTGTCTTTAATAAAAATTAATACTCCTCTTCCTTTGGATTTCCCATTCTCCTTTGATGGTCTGAGAAAATGAAAGGCAATGTAACCTGGTATCGCTGAGGTGCTCTCCATAGCCTTGAACCAGGTTTCTGTGACAGCACTGATGTCAGAATTCTCCAAGGTAAGGGCAGCTTACAACTAGTGCAGCTTTAGGTTAAGACTCCTAATGCCAACTTCATGCTTCTTAAGACAGAAGTGGCAAACTTCACGACACCCATGCAGATGGACAATAGAGGTACAACTGCTGAATCCTACACAAATGCATTTTATAAGCACTTACACGAGTGCATGGATCATGCTATCCCTAACAGAACCAAGATGCCATCCTCCAAAAAAAGGAAGCCAATCTGTGGTCTTCTGCCATAAACAAACACTACAACAGAAGAAAGAAACTGTTGCAAAAAAAGAGTAAAATCCCATGATTGGAGGAACTCCCTGGTCAGCCTCAGTAAGAAGCTGAGATCCCTCATAAAATCCTCCAAAGCTAGTTATGAAAACGAAATTGCCACTGATTCTAAAGACAACCACAAAGCATTCTATAGCTATGTCAAAAATCTCAGTGGCAACACTGAGATCTGCTCTGAGTTACAGCACAATGGCACTAAATATACAGAACCAACTGATATTGCCAACATCCTGGAAGATAGGTTCAGTGCTAGCTTTACCCCCCTCTCACCCCCCAAAGGGCCCATCTTTATACCAGAAGAATGCAAAGTTCCTGTAATCATGGCTGCACAGGTACAAACCTCACTCTCCAAAGCCAAGAACACAGCATCCATGGGACTTGACAACATCCCAGGCTGCCTTCTACATGAACTACAGAATGAACTGGCACCCCACCTAAGTACCATGTTCAATCATAGCCTCACCTTAGGCTTTGTGCCCATTGAATGGTGCACCATGACAGTTATCCCACTCCACAAAGGGGGGGGGGCCACAACAGACCCTGGGAACTACCGCCCCATTAGCCTGATGAGCCTCGTCTGCAAGGCCATGGAACAAATCATCATGGCACTCATAAACAAAGACATTGGAGATCTCCAAACTTTGGACCCCACACAGTTTGGGTTTGTAAAAGGCAGATCATGTCTCCTAAACCTGATAGACTTCTTTGAAGTAGTCACCAATGCCATAGATGAGGGTAAGGTGATTCACACAGCCTATCTAGATCTCGCCAAGGCGTTCGGCACCATCCCCCACTCTGGAATTATAGATAAACTCACTAAACTAAGTATAAATCCCTATGTCACAAGATGTGTTGCCAACTGGCTTACTGACAGAACCCAGACCGTGAAAGTAGCAGACTCCAAATCAGACTTCAGACCAGTGACAAGTGGAGTACCACAGGGTTCAGTCCTGGGTCCTCTCCTGTTTGATATCTACTTCTCTGAAGTACAGGCTAACACAGAATGTCTCTGGCTAACTAAACTTGCAGATGACTGCAAACTAGGAGCCATAATCGAAACTCCTAATGATGTGGACATCCTACAAAAGGGCCTCACTGAGACAGATGCCTGGTGTCAAAGACATGGTCTCAAGCTCAATGCCAAAAAGTGCATTGTCATCCCCTTTGGTAAAAACTCTGAACCCATGAACTACCACATAGGCGGTAGTCTACTTAACACCGAAAGTGTGATAAGAGACCTTGGAACACAGGTGGACAGTAGTCTCTCCTTTGATAATCACATCGCCACAGTGGTCAGGAAATCCTTCTACGTGGCATACCTCATCACAAAAGGTTTCTCATCCAGAAAAAAAAGAAGTCATTGTTCCCCTCTACTCATCACTCATTAGACCCATTATAGAGTATGATGCCCCTTTTGGTATGTACCTCACGAGACATCTACAATAACTGGAAAGGCCACAAAAATACCTCACAAAAAGGATTACTGGCCTCAAACAGATGCCTTACGCAGACCGTCTCAAAAAACTCCAGCTTTACTCCATTGCATATCGCCTACTCAGAGGTAATCTCTGCCTAACATACAAAGCTATGTCAAACCCAGAGCTGTTGGACATGCTCCACTTCCCTCCAAGCTACATGGTCTAGGGACCTAAACCTTGTCACCACAATAAACAGAACATGCTTGAGGGATAGATTCCTGTCCCAGAGACTTCCCATACTCTGGAACAGACTAACTATCTATGTCAAACAGAGCTCCTCATTAACACTCTTCAAGAAAAATCTTGATGATTGGATGGGTAATAGGAAATTCACCCCAGGGATCACTTCTGTGGTTCTGCTTGACAGGGGCACAGGAAAATAATTTTCTTGGGTGGCAAAAGCCAGGGTAGCCACTTTTTGGCTAGTCTTGTATAGGCCCTAGGGCCTATAGCCTAGTGCCTACCTATGAACCTGTGAACCTATGAACCTATACGAACACATACATAAATGCCTGGAACTAGCCATACCCAACAGAACCAAGATGCTCTCCTTCAAAAAAAGGAATCCAATCTGGTGGTCTCCTGACATTAATAAACTCTACAACAGAAGGAAGAAACTGTTGCAGAAAAAGGTGAAGTCCCAAGACTGGAAAAATTCCCTTATTAGCCTCAACAAAAAGTTGATATCCCTCATCAAAACCTCTAAAGCCAGCTATGAAGGCAGAATTGTGGCAGACTCTAAAAACAACCACAAAGCCTTCTATAGTTATATCAAGAATCTCCACAGCAATACCAAGGTTTGCTCTGAGTTACTGCACAATGGTACCCCCTATACTGAGCCAGCAGATATTACCTACATACTGGCCAACAGATTTAGTGCTAACTTTACCCCTCTTTCCCCCCAAAGGACCAATCACAATGTTGGAGAAATGCCAGGCACCCAACATTACTACAGCAGAGGTCAAAGTTGCATTGTCCAAGGCCAAGATTACAGCTTCCATGGGACCCAACAATATCTCTGGATGTGTTCTCCATGAGCTACAAAGTGAAGTGGCACCACATCTGTGTGCCTTGTTCAGTCAAATCCTTAACTCAGGCTTTGTCCCTACTGAATGGCGTACTAATACAGTCATCCCTCTCCCTAAAGGGGGAGTGACTACAGACCCTGGGAATTATCGCCCCATTAGCCTGATGAGTCTGATATGTAGGGCTATGGAGCGCATCGCCATGGACCTAATTAACAAGGATATAGGGAGTCTCCAAACTCTAGATCCAACACAATTTGGTTTTGTGAAAGATAGACCATGCCTGCTCAACCTGGTTGACTTCTTTGAGTCAGTCACCAGAGCTGTGGATGAGGGCAATGCAATTCATACAGCTTATCTCGATCTGGCAAAGGCCTTTGATACCATTCCCCTCTCAGTAAATATTGATAAACTCACCAAACTAGGCATCAACCCCTATATCACTAGGTGGGTTGCAAATTGTCTCACAGATAGAACCCACAGTATGAAAATAACAGACTCCAAGTCAGACTGCCGACCAGTCACAAGTGGAGTCTCACAGGGATCGGTCCTGGGTCCTCTCCTGTTTGGCATCTACTTCTCAGAAGTCCAGGCCAACAGGGAGGGACTCTGGCTGACCAAGTTCGCAAATGACTGCAAGCTGGGAGCCATTATTAACTCCCTAAGTAATGTAGACATCCTACAGAAAGGCCTCACTGAGACCAATGACTGGTGTTGAAACCATGGCCTTAAGCTTAATGCCAAAAAATGCATTGTCATCCTCTTTGTGAAAAACTCAGTTCCCACTAGTTACCACATCAATGGGAGCCCACTGAATACTGAAGGTGTTATAAGAGATCTGGGGACACAGATTGACAGCTACCTCTCCTTTGACCAACCAGTTACCACTTTGGTCAGAAATTCCTTCTATGTAGCATACCAAGGGTTTTGCATCCAGGAAGAAAGAGGTCATCATCTCTCTCTACTCTTTGCTCATTAGGCCAATCATCCAGTATAATGCCCCATTTGGCATGTACCTCACTAGACTCATGCAACAGCTGGAAAGGCCATAAGAGTACCTTACAAAGAGGATCCTAGGCTAAACACATGTCCTACATGGACAGACTCAAAAAACTCCAGCTATTCTCTGTTTCATATCATCTACTAAGAGGCGATCTTTGCTTGACTTGCAAAGCCATGTCTGAGCCAGCTCTGTTAGAAGTGCTACATCTAAAGGAATCCCAATCTTTCCGCACCACATGCTCCAGAGATCGCAACCTCATTACCACAATCAGCAGAACATGTTGGAGGGACAGGTTCATAACCCAGAGACTGCCCATGCTCTGGAATAGACTTCCCATACATGTCAAGTAGAGCACCTCACTGGCCCTCTTCAACAGAAATCGTGATGAGTAGATGAGAAATAGAAAGTTCATCCTGAGGATCACCACAGTGGATCTACATGTTAGAGGTACTGGGAACGAATGTCAGACAGCACAATGACAGGGCACTTCTATGAGCTAGGCTTCTAAAGACTCCAGGGCCATTAGCCTAGTATGAACCTATGAAACTATGTGTTGTGCATTAGGAGGCACATCACTAAAACACGTTTACTACCTAAATTTCAATGTGAGTGAAATTTGGCAACAGCTCTGGACAATATTTACTAAAGACAACCCTAATCCCAAATAAACAAAATAATTATCTACATTAACATTAACATTAACATTTTTCAACAGTCTTTTGTTTATTATCAGTTCTCCTACAATTGTGTTATTTTTTGGCAAATTATTGTTAAAGCATTGAGTGTTGAAGTCAGAAAATAGTGATCAGACTTCATACCCTTCTGA
Source organism: Protopterus annectens (assembly GCF_019279795.1). Classification (NCBI taxonomy): domain Eukaryota; kingdom Metazoa; phylum Chordata; order Ceratodontiformes; family Protopteridae; genus Protopterus; species Protopterus annectens. The sequence goes on along the minus strand of NC_056733.1, from coordinate 142,015,555 downwards.
TAAATCATGGAAATGCACAATCTGTCATTGTATCAACTTTCTAAGTTTGTAAGAGCAATATTTAATAAGTGTGCCCCTAGCATACCTCCCAAGTGTCCAGATTTTCACAGAATGTCCAGCTTTTTGCCTTTTGTTTTTAGCCTGTTCCTCATAACCTGTATGATTTTCTGACAAATAACTACTATGATCTGAGGATTAAAGTGAGTAAATAATGGCATGACTTTGAGTTTTGGGCTTCATGTCATTCAGGCAATGCATGCTATCATAAATTCTGTTATTCTAGCAACTTTCTACATTTATAAGATAAATATTTAACGTGTCCCTATATTTGTGCCTTTGTCCCCACATTATATCATGCTTTTTGTCCAGATTTATTGTAGCAAGAGGTTGAGAGGTATGGTCTGTACTTGTTATCCTTAATTACCCACAAATTATTTATGACTTTTGTCCCTATTTCTTGCTCTAAGAGACAACCATGGTGATCAGAGTGCCTACATAATAACATGCCTTTGAGTTTCAGAATTTATGTCCTTCAATCAATGCATGCTAACACAAATTCTGTTATTGTATCAATGTTCTATGTTTATAACAGCAGTATTTAACATATGGTCCTATATTTGGCCCTTTGTCCCCACATTATGTCATGGTTTATCCAGATGTCTTGGTCCAAGAGGTTGACAGCTCTGCCTGACTTATGATCTGTACTGTGCCTTGGGAGTATGGCAGCAGAGCTGCTTTCTGCAAACCCGGTGTTTTTTTGCAATTTTTAAGTTTGTAATGATTGACTTCAACAATTGGCTAAGCTTCTGGTGCCATTCTAAGGGGATCCGGTATCTGTCTGCCTGGGATGACATGATCGACAAACCACGATGCTTTGCTAGAAATGGCCTGCACCTGTCGTCCTTGGGATTCCGGATACTGGCTAAGGCTCTTGCCACTCCTATAGTACCTTTTTAAGCAAGGTTCAAATGACAAATTCACCACCTTAACGGGTACAAGCAAGCAAAATCTGAGGATAATGCTACTTAATGCTAGAAGTCTAAACCTCAAAATGCACTCACTCGAGGCACTCCTTAAAATGGAGAACATCAACATCTGTGCAGTGACAGAGACCTGGTTCAAGGCTCCAGAGAGCACCCATGCATTACCAGGCTATAATTTATACCACACCTTTCGGCCACCTAACCTGGACCGAAACACTAAAGGCGGAGGTGTGTTTATATTCATTAAGGATATCCATACCTCCAGGCTAGTTGCTCAGCATAATGCATCCGAGATTATCCAAGTGCAACTAACTCTGGGCAAGACAGCAATCCAAACTGTAGCTTGGTACAGATCCCCCACCATGCCCCAGGATTCCCACTCCTCATTTCTTGATACACTGGAAAATATTAGGGTACAACCTAACACCCTAATAATGGGCAATTTCAACTAACACACCATTAACTGGGAAAACTACTCATATACCAGCTCTTGTGCTCAACGTTTTCTGGAATTCATAAATTCCAATGCCTTGGATCAACTTATCCACACCCCCACCAGGGGCAGCAATATCCTAGACCTGGTCATTACCAACATGGACAACTGGTGTTCCACACCAGAGGTCAATTCCTCGTTGGTCAGATCCGACCACTAGCTAATCACCCTAGAAATCCACATCCCACCCCCAGCTCCCATTAGGGAAACCACTGTAAAAAATTTCTCCAAAGCCAACTTCACACTTCTTAAGACAGAAGTGGCAAAGTTCACGACACCCATGCTGACGGACAATAGAGGTACGACTGCTGAATCCTATACAAAGGCACTTTATAAGCACTTACACGAATGCATGGATCACACAATCCCTAACAGAACCAAGATGCTATCCTCCAAAAAAAGGAAGACAATCTGGTGGTCCCCTGCCATAAACAAACTCTACAACAAAAGAAAGAAACTGTTGCAAAAAAGAGTAAAATACCATGACTGGAGGAACTCCCTGGTCAGCCTCAGTAAGAAGCTGAGATTCCTTATAAAATCCTCCACAGCTAGTTATGAAAACCAAAGCACCACTGATTCTAAAGACAACCACAAAGCATTCTATAGTTATGTCAAGAATCTCAGTGGGAACACTCAGATTTGCTCTGAGTTACAGCAGAATGGCACTAAATATACAGAATCAACTAAAATTGCCAACATCCTGGCAGATAGGTTCAGTGCTAACTTTACCCCTCTCTCACTCCCTAAAGGTCCCATCTCTACACTGGAAGAATGCAAAGTTCCTGTAATCATGGCTGCACAGGTAAAAAACACACTCTCCAAAGCCAAGAACACAGCATCCATGGGACCTGACAACATCCCAGGCTGCGTGCTACATGAACTACAGAATGAACTGGCAGACCACCTAAGTACCATGTTCAATCATAGCCTCACCTCAGGCTTTGTGCCCACTGAATGGCGCACAGCAACGGTTATCCCACTCCACAAAGAGGAAGGAACTACCACCCCTTTAGCCTAATGAGCCCGGTCTGCAAGGCTATGGAATGTATCATCATGGAACTTATAAACAATGACATTGGTAATCTCCAATCTCTGGACCCCACCCAGTTTGGGTTTGTAAAAGGCAGATTATGTCTCCTAAATCTGACAGACTTCTTTGAAGTAGTCACCAAAGCCATAGATGAGGGTAAGGTGGTCCACACAGCCTATCTAGATCTTGCCAAGGCTTTCAACACCATCCCCCACTCTGGAATTATAGATAAACTCACTAAACTAGGTATAAATCCCTATGTCACAAGATGGGTTGCCAACTGGCTAACTGACAGAACCCACACTGTGAACGTAGCAGACTCTAAATCCAACTTCAGACCAGTGACAAGTGGAGTACCACAGGATTAAGTCCTATGTCCTCTCCTGTTTGGTATCTACTTCTCTGAAGTACAGGCTAACACAGAAGGTCTTTTTCTAACAAAGTCTGCAGATGACTGCAAACTAGGAGCCATAATCAAAACTCCTAACAATCTGGGCATCCTACAAAAGGGCCTCAATGAGACAAATGCCTGGTGTCAAAGCCATGGCCTCAAGCTCATTGCAAAAAAGTGCATTGTCATCCCTTTTGGTAAAAACATTTACCCATGAACTACCACATAGGTGGTAGTCTACTTAACACCGAAAGTGTGATAATGGACCTTGGGACACAGGTGGACAGTAGTCTCTCCTTTGATAATCACATCACCACAGTAGTCAGGAAATCCTTCTATGTGGCACACCTCATCACAAAAGGTTTGTCATCCAGGAAAAAAAGAGATAATTGTTCCCCTCTACTCATCACTCATTAGACCCCTTATAGAGTACAATGCTCCTTTTGGTATGTACCTCACAAGACATCTACAACAACTAGAAAGGCAGCAGAAATACCACACAAAGAGGATTACCAGCCTCAAACAGATGCCCTACGCAGACCGTCTCAAAAAACTCCAGCTTTACTCTGTCGCATATCGCCTACTCAGGGGTGATCTCTGCCTAACGTACAAAGCTATGTCAAACCCAGAGCTGTTGGACATGCTCCAATTAAAGAAATCCCAATCCCTTCAAGCTACATGCTCTAGGGACCTAAAACTTGTCACCACAATAAACAGAACATGCTGGAGGGATAGATTTCTGTCCCAGAGACTTCCCATACTCTGGAACAAACTACCTATTTATATCAAGCAAAGCTCCTCTTTAGCACTCTTCAAGAAAAATCTTGATGATTGGATGGGAGATAGGGAATTCACCCTGGGGATCACTTCTGTGGCTCTGCTTGACAGGGGCACAGAAAAATAATTTTCTTGGGTGGCAAAAGCCAGGGTACCATTTGGCTAGGCGTATATAGGCCCTAGGGCCAATAGCCTAGTACCCACCTACCTATGAACCTGTGAACCTATATTTAAGAAGTGTTCCTATTTTCACCCCTTTCCCCATCCAATTTTTATGGCTTTGTCCACATGTCTTGCTCTAAGAGGTCAAGATGAATGGGGTGCATGACATGATGTGCACTGTTCATTTGGGGGTGGGGCAGACCATCTGTTCTCTCCTTTACATGGACTCGATATCCATGTTGGGCTTCAAGGTTTTGTGGCTGGAAATAGTGGCGCAAGATGCAAAACGTCAGTTAAGAGTGCTGTGCTCCATTAATATGCTTTGCGTGCTGCTGAAGACTGATTGTGGTTATGTACATGGATACACTCTGTGTAGGCTCTACATTTAGCACAATTCTCCTTACACACAGAAGTCTACCAGATGCTCTGAGCTGACCTGTGTCTCACTTTTCAAGTGATGAAAGTCCCCATCTTATTCGACCTCCTTCTTCTTTGAAAAACTAGTGTCTCTACAAACATCTACACTAGGGACCTAAATCTACACCAACAAATAAACAAAATCTGCTGAAGGGATAGGTTCTTAACTTGACATGTTCCCAGCCTGAGGAGCAACTTATCACTACATGTCAAGCAAATTCTACTTTATCTGCCTTTAACGCTAGTCTTGATGATTGGATAAGTAGACATAAACTTATTCCAGGACTATTGTGTACAACCCTGCTCAATTTCTGGAAAGGATCACCATTAAGTTGTAGTAAAGGGTGGCAGGAGCTTTTAAACAAGTTTACTTAAAGTTATTTATGACTACACATTGTATGGCTCCTATGATCACTTTGCTCCTATATTCCTGTGGCATGTATAGTGTTTCTTTACAGCATTCTAATAAATCTTTTGCCAACCAGGCAATCCAATGCCAGTCTGTTCTTTATGGCAACTTTTAGGGGTTTCATACACTAAGTTCCCCAGCTGCCCCCTTCATATAAATCCTTACTCATCTGGTGTAATACAGTTCCTGTTCTCTTTTTATAACATTAAACATGTCTGACAACTCCTGCTAGTTCTCCAGTCTACAATCTGTATTCTAAAACATGAAGCCTTATAAAACTGGCATTATCACTTTTGGGGCAACGTAAACATAACCGATTTTTCACTTCATACTTTCCATCTGTTGCAATGCCCTATCTGTTGCCAGGTTTACCATCTCCTCTTTCCACCCCCAACATTGTGTGATTCACGTCTGAGGTCAATGTGGATTAGGGTGTTTCATGTATATATGCACAATTTTTTTTATTTTCTGTTTGCATATCCCCTGATTTTATGAGGATTAGTAGGACAAAGAACCATGTAAAATTTAAAGCCTCAAACTCTAAGTTAAGTGCTAGCTCAGTGCACTTTAATTCTGAGATTTTTAAATTTTTTCCAAATTGCGCCAATAGAAATTAAATATATTCACAAATCAGTACACAAATGGCAAATATCAGTTTCATGCTGCATCTGAAATGTCTGTTTGTAATTCTGAGCAACACAAATGTCAAACAGTTTAGGAAAGAATAAGCCTGGTAAAGATTAACAACATTCATAGGTAGTAAGCTCAAGTTTACATCAGTTCATTTATAGTACTATAGTGTCTTTTTAGTGGTTCTATGACTTTTTGTCGATGGTGTTCAATGATCTGACATACCAGCTTTCGCTGCTCCTCTTTGTGAGTCAGCACTTGACAGAAGTAAGTTGCTAATATGACTGCTCGTTCGGCACAGTCGTTAACAACTCGCAAAGCTGTAACAGCTTGTTTTGCAATGATAAGGTCAGGCCTGTCATTCCATGCTGCAGGATCAGCTGTTAGGAAAGATGAGTTTATGTTGCCAGCAATGAACAGATTCATTGATCGTCCTGTTGCAAAGTCAGATAAGGTCATGCCCTGTAAACTGGCAATAGCTTTTGCATTGACTCTTCTTAGATCTTCCTTACTGGGTGGCTTTTTCAAGGCTTTAATAATGTGCTGTTTCTCTTTGTTCCACACTCAATCAGAAAACAAGGACAGTGCTATGAGGTCTTCGCTCAAATATCAAAGGTGTCCTTTGAGCTTTCGCAAAGCAACTTGAGCCATCTGGTTGTCTAGGGCTGTAAACAACTCCAGGGTCTGCAACAGGCAAAGATCATTGAGTGGAGCATTGCAAGTGTCAGTAGCTGAAAATCATGCCTTAATGTACACTGTCACTATGAAGAGGCAGATTCGGTGAAAAGTCTTAATTTCATGTGCAGTTAATCTAAACTGTTCCCAAAAGGAGTAGGTTTTAAGGCAGTATATGCCTTTTGCCATCCACTTGGCATGATGGTATGCACCAGGTGGACTGAAAGCAAATGCTTCACCTTGTGGTTTGTCACCGAGGATGAGCAGTGACCGTTTGAGAAATTCAAGGTAGTTATCATGAGGCTGTGTTTCACACGTCAGCTTGTCTCACATTAGTGCAACAACCTAATTTTGCTTCTCAGCTAGCCAGTGTTTCTCACAGTCTAACAAGCATCCATTACCTCCAGTTTCCTTAACCAGTGGTGTGTATGCATTCAAGTCAAGAAGTTTCCAGTATTCTTTAAATTTTCTAAAAACTGCTATTTGTGGTCCTGAAGATGGGAAGAATATGTCAAACACTGCTGTAAAAATAATTTCTAAAATGTGATGTCTTCATCGTATAAACAAGAGTCATTTCTCAAATGCTCACTGAATCACTGTGATGGCATCTGTGTGCACACCAGTATTGGCACTGGTAGTATCAAAGCACAAACTGGCTAGCCATTCTGGAACACCTGGCCAGCTATGCAATGTCTGTACCACTGCTTGTCCCATTAGCTCACCAGTACTTGATGGTAGTTGGGGTATGTCCAGCAGTTTTTCACTATTTTGACCTGTAAGAACAAATGACATGTAATCAGCAAATTCTCCATCACCTTGAGGTAACAGCTTCTCATCACAATGTGCTACAAGGTGTGTTGATGGCTGAAACTTCTTCTTTCCTTTCTCAGCAATGGATTGTCATGCAGCTTGCCTTGTTCTGTGTATTGAACTTGTGGACATGACCAGATCATTTATGTCAATGCTAGCCGCTTGAAGCACTGGTGCAACAATATGTATTGCTTGACGAGAAGTTATTCTTGTGTGGTCCAAGCTGGCAACAAAAAGAGGATCATCCACCAGTCATCATGTTTTGGATACCAATTCAGGCAATCCTGTATATACTGTGCTCACTTCTTTGTTAGGCTGTCTACCAGTTACTAAATTCTGGTGGTATTTTGACATGTTTACTGCTGCATCATCTTCATCATCATTTTCATGTTCATTATTGTCTTCTGCCTCTGTCAGCTCTCCAGCTTCTCTGAATGTTTCTTGCAACTGTTCTTCATCTTTGCATTTCATTTCTTCCTGTAGTCGATTTTTCCTTTCTGTCCATTCGTTTTTTTAATTCAATGTCCTCTCCACCAATTATCATTTTTATGTCTGTATGCTGATCTTGTATAAAATCCCACTCTTCTTGAGTCTTTATCAATAATTCTGCATCAGCATGCCCCACATCAAAAAGCTTCAAAAGTGCATTGCGAAAATCTGTTTCTGAGACTGTGTATCTGACTCATGTTTTCTTATTCTTCCTGATTCTAGAATGCTTCTCATACAGCATTCGGCTTCTGTGTTGTAGGTATGCTAGCTAACTGCTGTAACTGCAGAACTTCATCAACAGCATTTGAACAACTCACTGAAAGAGTTAACTTGTTGGTTTTAAGATCATAGAACAGCTTGCGTAAAACGTGACTTTTAGTTGGAAGCTGATTTGAGCAAGTTGAGATATTAAGGGCAGATAACTGCTGGCCAACATGCCAGACATCAGTAGCAGCTCTGGTTGACTTTCTTACTGAGCTCATGGTTCACCATTATGGGGACTGGGCTCTATCAATTAACATTAACACTGCCAGCCACACGTGCAGTAACTATATAAATTGCTAAATCATCAAAAAGTAATTAAATACAATGTTTCACTCTGCACAGTAAAACAAAAAACAGCATAGAATTTTGAACAATGAAAACAGAATTAAATACGGCACAAGGTTTTAAATAAGTAAAGTAGGTTGCAGGAGGTTATGGAAGCTCAAGTAAAACTTACTGGAGACAGCTAAATACAACACTGGAATGCAATTAGCAGTACTGGTAACAGTGTGATGTTTTACATGCTGTGAGCTGTCACTTAATGAAGTCAGACAATTCTAATTTTTTTGCAGACATACACATCTCACCAAACCTCACATTTTAGAAATCTATGCAAAATGATTAGAGAAAAACATTTTTTTTGAAACACCCTAATGTGGATCTTAAGGGTGTCATGGGCAGTCATGCTTATGCCTGCTTCTGCTAGGGGGATTATTTTTTTTATTTAATGACTTACTATCTCTTCCTCTTCCTTCCACATACCTCTGTGCTGTGTAGACCGTGCCTCCCTTCAGGTAGAACCTCAACAAATGCCTCACCACAGATAGACACACCCATCCCATCCTATCAGCACCTCAGACCCCTGAGATGTTTATCAAGACTCAGTTGTCTTGGCCATTGTTAGGGCTTTATCCCTGCATGCTATGTGTGGCTGCTACAAACATATTTTTAATCCTAGGAAGTGACATACTCCAGAAATAAATTTTCATCTTCTCTACCAAAAACACCTTTAATTAATAGATCATCATCCTTGTTAAACCCAGACTCATCCCAGAAGGGAGAACACATAGACCATTATTCTGTGATAATGATCCCCACATTGTCAGCCCAAAGGCACACATTTTAAAACACCATTTCAAATCATTTACAATTTACATCAGCCAGGAAATTAAAGGCCTATTGTATTACCATTAAATTTTCATCTTCTCTACCCAAAACACCTTTAATTAATAGATCATCATCCTTGTTAAACCCAGACTCAGCCCAGAAGGGAGAACACATAGACCATTATTCTGTGATAAGATCCCCGCATTGTCAGCCCAAAGGCACACATTTTAAAATGCCATTTCAAATCATTTACAATTTACATCAGTCAGGAAATTAAAGGCCTATTGTATTACCATTCTTCCTTTAAGAACTAGACAGGCCTACTCATCTGAAGAAATGTCAAAGAGATTTGTCATGTATAAAAGAAACAAATAATCCAGATATTTCTAACTACAAATCTAACTGCAGCAGTCACAAATATTAAACATCATGCAGTCTACATATTTTTCTTAAAATATTAAACATCCTGAGCACAACTGGTTAACAATAAATATCTCCTTATTAATCTGATCTATGCCTTCATTTTGCTAAACACATTTGATTAAGAAAAGCAGGTATATGTCAAATTATTTTACCTAAACTGTGACTCCTTTGAATGAATCAATGGTCTAGCTTTAAGTGCTGGTTTTAAAAGTATAGTATAATTAAGACCAGGAGGTCTATGTACCTGCAGAGCTGCTATCCAATTCATCTCCTATGCGAATTGTCGGACTGAGAATTTAGTGTACTTAGCTTCATGTGTAGATTGTACATTTTTCTACATAGGGAAGACCACTCAGAAGCTTAAAGAGAGAGTTCTGCAACACTTAGGAGATATTAGGAACAAAAGGCATTTAAATGCTTTCTATAAACATATTAAGGACAATGAGGGCCATTCTTTTAAGTTTACAGTGGTAGATATTGTTCACAATAACCTTAGAGGAGGTGATTTGAACAACAGAGTGGAATATAAGGAGATGAATTGGATTGTGCTAGAAATGTGTGCTAGACCACTGATTCAATGGCATTTTAAAATGTGTGCCTTTGGGCTGACAATGCGGGGATCTTATCACAGAATAATGGTCTATGTGTTCTCCCTTCTGGGCTGAGTCTGGGTTTAACAAGGATGATGATCTATTAATTAAAGGTGTTTTGGGTAGAGATGATGAAAATTTAATGGTAATACAATAGGCCTTTAATTTCCTGGCTGATGTAAATTGTAAATGATTTGAAATGGTGTTTTAAAATGTGTGCCTTTGGGCTGACAATGTGGGGATCATTATCACAGAATAATGGTCTATGTGTTCTCCCTTCTGGCATGAGTCTGGGTTTAACAAGGATGATGATCTATTAATTAAAGGTGTTTTTGGTAGAGAAGATGAAAATTTATTTCTGGAGTATGTCACTTCCTAGGATTAAAAATATGTTTGTAGCATCCACACATAGCATGCAGGGATAAAGCCCTAACAATGGCCAAGACAACTGAGTCTTGATAAACATTTAAATATGGCTCTTACAAACTTAGATAGTTGATAGAATAACAAGTTATGCATTAGCATGAATTTTCTGAAGGGTATACAGTCTAAAATTCAAATGTCTGTCATTATTTTCTGACTTCATCTCTCAATAGTTTGCCAATGATTTGCCAGAAAACCACACTTTTATGAGAAGCAGATCAAAAATATGAGGTGAAAATCTGGACATTCTGCGAAAATCTGTATAGTTAAGAGCTATGGCTGTTGGAGGTCGGGGGGGGGGGGTTGCATAGATCTAACTGTAATAAGCTGATCGCTTATGACTTATTACAATGAAGTGTTATTTTTTTTTTAACTGAGGGACTAGGGCACTGGTTCATAGCACTGCCACAGGGTGCTAATTGAACCAGCTGTGCTCCCAGTTCTTGGCAAGTAATTGATGCAATACCAACTTAAATAAACACAGATGCTGGAATACCCGCATCCATATATAAGATTTTCCTATTATTACCTGACACTGTGTTGCACAGAACATAGTACAGAGAGTCACAGCACAGTCTGACAGCACAGTGGCACAGTGTGTGGCATTGTCACCTCAAAATAAGTGGTTCTCTGGTTTGATTCTTGGCTGAAGTGCCTTCTGTGTCAAGTCTGTGTGTTGTCTCTGTGTTTGAGTGTGCTTTTTCTGGGTATACCGGTTTCCTCCCACATTCAAAAAATATGCAGTAGGTAGATTGGACACTCTAAATTGGCTATATATTTAAGTGCACAAGCATGTATCATACTGAAGAGCACCTGTTGCAGTGTTAGTCACCTGATGGTGTGAATATTGGCTCTAGATGTTAGTCAGTGTTGATGTGACACCCCAATACTATGTATAAAAATGGTAAAAGGAGGTTGTGGATGGATTAATGTATCTGTTCCTGTACCACAGAAGAATGAAGCCCTGAATAAGACCCAGATTTCCCATGTTGGACTTGAAAATTTACTTTGGCAGCTGTCAGTGATGTGAAGAGGGTTGGTGGCCATGGTGGTGCAGCAGTTAGCATTGCTACCTCACAGCACAAGATTTTCTGGTTCGATACTCAGCTGGGATGCCATCTGTGCAGAGTCTGCATGTCCTCCCTGTGGTCACGTGGGTTTGCTCCGGTTTCCTCCCACATCCCAAAGACATGCTATAGGTGGATTGGAATCACTAAATTGGCCCTAGGTGTGAGTGTGTGCTTGTGTGTGCCTTCTGTGGAAGGTTGGGTGCTGGGCTTGCAACTTGACACCGTAAAACTCCACTGCCAATCATGAGTGGACAGTGATCCACTGTGGCGACCCCTAACCGGGAAAAGCCGAAAGAAGAAGTGATGCGAAGAGGGTTAAACAATTCCTAAATGAAAAAGGCAAGATTTCTACACACACACACACACACACACACACACACACACACACACACACACACACACACACACACACACACAAAATCACACATAGTAAAAGCCATAGTTCAAAATGTATTTATATGATATTCAACTATGCATCTAAAACACTCCATTTGTGTTTTACTCAAATTAAAAAAAATATGCATTAGCATATTTTCATTTTTTAATTGTGCATTTTTGTAACATTGTTTTTCATGCCACATTAATGGTTCTACTGTTTGATGTAATTTAATGACATGCACATGGACTGATGTTGCATGTGAAAGCCACACCCAGCTTTCCAAATCACAAAACAGGCTATGCTTTTTTCAGTCTTTTTTTCAGGTTTGCATATCTGTATCCTGTCCTGCTACTTATTTATACTTTTTAACTGCCCCTGATTTTGGCTCAAACCACTTATACTGCAGGCTAGAGATTGCCTTCCCTATCAAGGACTAATATCATAGTATAAGTAAAGAGAAAAGAAAAGGGGGATACTATGTGAAAGACCAGACCTGGTAGAGTTTTTAGTAGAATCTAGAATATAAGCTGCTGTTAAAAATGGATAATTAGTACATATAATTAGTAGGGCATATAAAATTCTGCATGATAACTACTGGAATTAATTAGAGGAGTTTAAAAGGAGTTGGGGAAAAAGACTGGATAAACAATTCATAAAGAAACAATGGAAGATTATGTGTATGGCTCCCAAATATGCAACAAAGTCTAGAAGATTTAGGATTTTTGCTTGGAAGGGATTGCATAGGTATTTTTATACCCCAAGCAGACTTCAAACAATTGGTTTCCTCAGGTAGATTACAAATGTAGGTGGTGTACTGGTGAAGAAAGAGTTAATTAGGAACATGTTTTTGGAGTCTAATGAGTTGTCAGCCTTTAAAAATTCCCTGTAGACTATGCTGTAAGAATAGACTTGGGGAGCAAATTGGTATAGCTAAGGGAATGATTTTTCGAACTGTGATACATAATCAGAATTACCTAGACATAATAAGGCCTTGCTGAGTTTAATTCTGGTGGCTGCCAAAAAAAAAAAACAATTACTAGAAAATGGAAATGAAAGTCTAAACCAACCGTACTAGTAGTGAATGTGGTAATAGAAATAAAATAACTGGAAGTGGGATCTTTAGAAAAGAGTAGGAAAAATGGGAATTGTAGGAACAATTCATACAGAATAATGACTTGGAGGAGGAATAAGGTTTGAATGAGGCATGTAATTTAGATTGACAATGACTGTACAGAAGATTATATGTAATATATAATGTTTGCAATTGAAAATATGTCAGCATGGTTTGTTTTCATTTATATAAATACATGACTGCCTACATCATGAATGATAATTCAATAAAGATGTTTCTTTATTACAAAAAAGAAAAAAAAAACTTTTGCTCAGTTCCTCCTAATCTCTCCTGAAATTGGTGAGCTAGGAAGAAAATGTGATGGGTTAAGCTTAATAAGTAATGTCAATAATTTAAAGAAAACTTTTATGTTGGCAAATATATACATGTTAATTGATATTCTCTTATTCTGTCAGCTTTGCAGTTAATAGTACTAATATTTTAAAAAGTATGACTGATTGTCCCTGATCATTTCTGGATTTGTGTTCCTAAAGATAAGAGGCTGAGAGCTGGGAATGACAGCAATGTGCATTTTTAACTTTTTCTGTGATAACCATTTCTGAAACATTACATGTACATAGGTTACCAGAACTGAGCTTGCAGCATGTATGGAAATATAAATGCTTTATAAGTAAAATTATTTCAGAGTTAGACATGGATGCTTTTGTTGATGCCTTAGTTAATGACTACAAACTCTTTTACAAGGCCAGTAGCATCTTCATGCTGTAAATAGTTATAAAGTCATTGTGGTAATTGGTAATAAGAAATATGGGTAGTGTTAGATTACATAAAGCTTATGTCTTTAATTAATGTGAGGCCTAGTATCTTGTTTGATTGTTGATTTGTAGGCAATTAATATGACTGAAAAGGAGGAGTGATCTAAATAGTAGTGTGCAAGAATCATAGTCATGATTATAACTGATAAATGTTACTGTCTCTGTATTGGTAAATTTAAGAGAATAAGTGATTTCTCATATAAATGTGATTCAGAATGGACAGGCTAAACCAAAGTAAATTAGTACTTTTTTAAATTATTATTACCGAATGGCATGCATCACAATAGAACTGGAGCAAAATAAATGGTTAAAAATTAATCTGCTCTTAACAGTTGTCTGGAAGTGCTTTAAAGGTACTTTTGTCCAGAGCAAGTGCTAGTCCTGAAATACAAGATTTTAAACTTCCCAGCTGGACTTTTAATGCTAATAAGATAGCAAGAGATCAAATGCATGATCATGATACAGAAATAAACTGTAGTAAGAGTGCGGTACTGACAATAAAAAAAGAATGATAGAATTATTACTGTCAACAAACTAAAAAGAGCATGGCCTGTTAATATAAGACAGTGACTATATCAAAGCAATCCTAAAATTTCTGATAAACTCATTACTGCATTCGGATTTGTTCTAGAAAATAATACTTTGTTTATAAATGAAATGTATACATCTAGACCTAAACTGGCATTTGATAAATCAGCATTGCCTTTGAAAGACAGTCAGTGGATTCAATAAAGCCTACATAGTCATTTTCACATGTGTGCATTGTGCCATGATGCGCACAAGGAATTGGCAAGTTTTAGATTCAGTAAGCACTGTGTAGAGGTGCGCACCCCCATGCAAACAAGGCAAACAATGCAGCATGCTAATTACAGTATAAGCAGCTGAATTACACACTAATTTAGCAGTCTAACATGGTGGAGTTATTCAACAATTTGGAAGTGGAGTCTACACAGACACAATAAAAAGTAAAAGGTGTGAGATTTGTACAGAGCTGACCTTAACATGTGACAGCATTAGATACAGGCTGGATGCAACAAAAGTAGAGTAATAATATCAACATAATCCTTTTTTGTGCCATAACAGAAATGCAGTTTTTCTCCCCCAGCCCCGAATGAACAGTACACTTGTAAGTAATGCAGACAGATAAAAGTAAGTGTGTGCTAATCAAAATGTATGTAAAAAATATTAAACCAATTATTCATAGTTACATGTCAGCATAGGCAATATGTAGCTGACAAAATGCAGGCATATCATATAAAAATCAGTACTCCTCTGTATAGATATATGCCAAAATAATATCCTCTCTTCTGTGTTCAACACATAAACAATTCATCTTTCCTTCAGTTTCCCTAGCTACACAATTACTGTCTGATACAGATTAAGGGCTGTCAGCACGGTGAAGATGCAAATGAGGTCTGACCTCATTAGAATTGCTGAATCCCAAATCCTTGGCTCAGTGTAGCAGATGTAAACATAGTGCAGGCACTCCCTCAGTGTTTGTGTTTAAAGGATGGCAGCTGTGAATGCTTACCTCAGGTGGGTGTGCCAGGTTAGACTTATAAAGTGTTACATGTATATCTGTGAAGGTTGAAATGTAAGTAAGC
This sequence comes from Protopterus annectens, assembly GCF_019279795.1. Classification (NCBI taxonomy): domain Eukaryota; kingdom Metazoa; phylum Chordata; order Ceratodontiformes; family Protopteridae; genus Protopterus; species Protopterus annectens. The sequence continues at coordinate 142,000,542 of NC_056733.1, read as the reverse complement.
AGTGCACAATTCATAATTCAGTTTCATTAACATCCAACCTTCTCTTCATTTGTGTGCAAATTGTATTTTCTCTATCAGTTTTTTATTATTATTTTATTATTTTTTAGCCATTGCACAATGCAGTGCTTAGCACAATCATGGGCAAATGGAGGAATACATCTACTACTTTTACTTTACTATTGGTACACAATGCGCACTATCATGCAATAATGCATTAAAGAAAAGAAATGGTAATGATAGGACAGTGGTGAAATGGGGATGCTAAAGTCTGACAGTTAGTATTAAGTCTCTTGAATACACCTGCTACTTAACTGCCTATGTGATGGCATGTGTTAATGCAGTTAATGCAGTGATACTTCCTTTTGGGGACAGATGGTACTGGGTTTGAATACAACCGAATCTAACACTTTTAAGTACTGTTGCATTATTATTGCTGTGCTTTGATGTGCAATGTGCACCATCATGCAATAATGAATTAAAGAAAAGAAGTGGGGAAGATAAGACAGTGGTAAAATGGTGAGCAAGCAAGGGAGGAACAAATGGAAAGGAATACAGGAATGTGCAGAAGGGAACTAGGAAAGAACTATAGCTATCCATTTCTTCAACAGTAAAAACTGATAATATGTGCAGAATATTAGCTGAATTTGGACTATTACCTCTAGGGAGAGGGGTGACCACAACACAAATAATCTTGTATAGACAATTGGACCAAATCAAGTGTGTCAAGAAGACATGTGTGTGAAATGGAGAGCTATGTATGGGACATTTTTTTTCTGTGACAGCTGACATTTGTTTTTGAGAGAGAGGGGGAATGTTGGGGAAGGGATGCAGGTATATAAAGCCTGGTAAGTTGGGTAGGTGAGGAAGCAATTGCAGACAGACAAGACAAACAAGATAAGACACAGGGATGATGATGGGCACAAGAGGGTGGTGGACACCATGGATGGGACAAGTGTGGGGACATCCAGGACCATTGTTGAGTGAACATGAGAACTGAGTCCTTACCCACTGGACTGCCATAACTATCAATTCACTCCACCAGTGGTTGGAGCACTTAATTTCTCCTTCTCCTCCTCCTGCTCCTATGCAAAATGAGGGAGAGCAGCCCCTCCATCTGGCATAGGTGTGCACCAACAGTGTGCTGCACAACCCTATGCACCATCCATGGCAATTCATCATGGGTGATAAAATGAAAACTTCTGCCACTGCTCCCAGAGGGAACCACAGAACTATCCTCTGGGGCATAACTAAATACCTGAGGGGGTAGATAGTGCATGGGCATCAGATGTGGTGCTGTCAGGATGGCTCCCAGATGTGCTGGGCAATAGTGCCAGGCAAGTGAAGTGAGGGCAGGCAGATCCTGTGGGGCAGGACTACCCCTCTGTGCTGTGGAGAATTTTGTGATGTGGTACACATGGATGACATGGACACATTTTGACAACACATAATAATAATATAAAACAACAAAAAGATGAAAAAAAGAGAGATAAAGGTTGAGGTGAGAGGAAAAAAGAGGTAAGATTATTACCATCATATGTAACATACAATGCAGTAATACAATTATTTGACTCTATTATCTTAACCTTTACTGTGAAGACTACCAACCCCTAACAAATAACTATTACTTTTAAGACTACCAGCTCCTAACAGATGCACACTATACTACAGATTGCAACAAGTACTCCTTCACATGTGCATATATTGTGCATATGCATGTTCCAGTTATACAGATTACAGTTTACAGCAGGACATATGTGCCACTGATAAAGAGTTTTTACATTAAACCTATTAAGTTACACATAGTTGAAGAATTAACATATTTTGTATGGTTGGGAAGTGTGGTATTTGAACACAGCACCTCTGCCTAAAGTCTAATATTGTACTCTTGGTTTGTGCTATACAATAATGCATGCATACTTGCCTTTACAGTTGAGATATGCATGCTGAATCTGGTACGTGCATAAAATACCAAACAAGTTATCCTTAACTTTTAGTGTCACAATAACACTACTCTTCTGCTGCCTTGCTGCCATCATCCTTACCAATCTAGTGGCATGGGTCTGAACATTGCATTCCTTTTCTATGGCAGCTGTGGAAGAAACAGAATAGAATACCATTATGAATACCAGTCTTGCCTATATTCAGCATTTACGCCTTACAAGTACTCTCTGTAGTCGATGGTTACACAGCTGTGGGATGTCCTCCATCTTAAATTCCTCAATCCATGCATTGAAGTCTCCCCTCTTCCTCAGACTTAGGTCACTAAAGTGGTGCATACATTGGTCACCAGTGTGGGGGATACTGGTGGCACTGGTTACAGCCTGGGTCAAACTATCGCAAGTCTCTGACTTATACTGGGACCCAGAAAATTCCCCCTGAAGTAGCATGATACTGTGGGGTTTCACTGGGTGTCTAACAAAAATCTTGGTCTCCTGGATACCCCATCTCTGAGCCGTAAATCTCACACCTTCTCCATGAATCCCTGTCATGTCTTCCATGGATCAAGAGTAATGGACACTGATGGTTTTCTGCCAATTCAAGTTATCATGTTTACTGGGAGTGTGCACACTGTTTGAAAATGTTGTGCACCACTTATTCTCACTGAAACATAATGCTCAAGGCTGCGCACTGCCAAGCAATGTGTTTGTGTGATGGTAAGTGATGCAGAACAGTGGCAAGCAGTGAAAAAATACACAGACAGTTGTAAATATAAATAACTGTCACAATATTCATGTCTCAGCCCTCATACATATAGTTAATATTATCTACACTATGTCAAGTGTTATAAGTAAGAGTGACTATAATGGGAAGTGGAACAACAGTAAATGTGTATGGAACATGTTGTATTTGAAACCAGGATCATATGTATAGCAGTCCTACACTTACACCTGTTGCCAAAAAAGAGTTAAAATAACAACTGTTCAGGTTTCAGTTCATTGTTATAAACTGCAATGTCACAACAGTGAAAACAATTTGCACACCCTGTATTACTACCCAGTTGTCTAGTTTGAGCACTGTATGCTTCAAGCAAAGGAGATAAGCACAGATACACCTAAGATTCTTTTTTCTCCAGTTCCCATGTTTGCGATAAGTGGTGAATCTCACAAACAGTGGCAAAAAAAAAAGAAAAAGGGAAAATAGTTGAAATGAGGAAAAACAATCTATGACATACACAGCAGAAAATGTTAGTACACATAAGATATTTCTACATAGGTCTGGATTTCAACTCTCACTCCAATGCACCTTCAGAAAACAGAATGGATGCCTCATCCCTCTTTGCCACTTAAACAGCTTTGCAGCAAAGAACTGGTCATTCTTCACACAATCAACTGCAACAGAATGTACACTGATATTGAACAATACAATATTTCTACATTTATGATATTTATTATATTTGGATGTAGTTCACTTAGTGATCACACAACCTGTCAGGATTATTGCTTGCAAATATACAACTCTGTCTTACCTTTCTGTATTTCTTGGTCATTCATCAGTTCTCTGACCAGTACTCTGAGACATGCAGTGTGTAAGCCACTCCATATCACTGGCCTTAAAATTTGTAAGGATATTAATGGGAATAATATGATATGCAGTTGCCACCAACTGAAGGGCAGGTTGGATGGCTCAAACAAGCATAAACTGCTCTTTACTTTTTGGGGGGGCAAAGTTGAGCTGCGGTTATGGCACATACAAGGGAACACTGTTCTTTTGGGGGGGCAAATTTGAGTTACTGTTATGGCACAAACAAGCATAGCCTGTTCTTTATGACACAAACAAGGATATATTGCTCTTGTTACTCTCTTTGTTTTGCATACTGCCTGTTTGATCTTGGTAGGGTTATGAAGTCAGAAACTGTGGTGTGCACCATTACTTTCTAGCTAATTTCTTTAATGATGTTCCAATACAAATGTATGGTGCTAAACTGAGGGCATGCAGTGATCATCAGTACTTTTGAGAGGTATGACTGTGTGAATCCTTGATGCCAGAGGCTTACTACTTACTAATGGGCACATATACGTCAAATAAGTCTGTGATGTCACATGTTAAGGTAATTTCTGTACAAATCTCTCACCTTTTACTTGCTTACTGTAACAAGTGATGAGATACAAGGATATGCCTTAATATTATTAAACAATACACGCCAGTTCAGGACTTACCCTGTAAATGCAACATTTGCCACAGTGTTAATTCATGCCTGACTCTGTCTGATGCAAGCAGTACACAGCCAATACATGGGGAGGTAAAGGTTGTGTGTGTTGCCTGGCATCAATGTTACCATATGTCTGTGAGTAGGAGGAAGGTTTTAGGGCCCTAGGTGGTGAGTGAGTATGCTATGCATTGTCTCTTAGCTAATGCAAGGGCATACTGAGCACACCTATGTCTGTCTATACCCACAGCAGCTGGTGGCTCCCCTTCTGACTCCTCATATGCCTCTGGCTGTGGTGAACTTGGCATTGGTGGTGAAATGAGTGCCCCTTCCCCTTGCTGATCCTACTGCAGCTGTTTCCTCAGAATTATATTGTGTAGCATGGCACATACTGTGAAGATTTCTGTGCATGTCCATAGATTGTCCTGCAATATATATCTAGGCACTGGAACTGTGACTTTGGCAGCCCAAACACATATTCTATGACATTCACATACTCTATGACATTTCTGGCTTGAGCATGTATGTCATTATGGCGTTCTTCCATGGGTGTGTGTGCATTTCTGATGGGTGTCATCAGCCATGGTTCCAGTGCATAGCCTGCATCCTTCAGTATATGACCCTGTGGGATATCCTCCCTAGTAAACATCTGGTACAATTGGGAAGTGTATCATATATGTGGGTCATGGTAACTGCCAGAGTTGCCAGCACACAAAATTAACATGATTCCCTTTGCATTACACATGACTTGGCAGTTGATAGAGCAGTAGCCCATTCTGTTAATGTAAAGCCAACCCCGTTCCCCAAGCGGTGTCTTAATTTCTACATGAGTGCAATCTATGGCACCCAGTATTTTAGGGTACTGCACTATCCAGTAGAACTGTTACATATTTCTGGCCTTTTTTTCAGAACTACAGGGAAAATATATGTGCTCACTGGCATGTTGGAGCATACCATAGATGAATTAGTGGAGGATCCCAGGTGCTGATGCCTGTAACACCCACAGTATGTCCCCTGTTGGTCTCTGTTGGTCCCTGAAAGGTACCTGTAGCTAAGATTCTAAGGGCTACACATACCTCAGCTTCCACTGGGATGGGTTCTCCTTGGATGGCTTTGGCTCTGAGTTGAAAGTGGCAGAGATCACAGAGTTCCTGTAGTGCATCCCTGTCCACCCTGTAGCACTCTACAATTCCCATATCATGTAGGCTATGAAAAGGTAAACGGGCATGAAAACTCTTCTCCTTCTAAGCCTTGGCCTATTGGCAGCAGCAGAAGCAGCAGCATCACTGGCTTCAGATTCTAGCATATACAAATGGATTAAAGCAGTAGCAGCTCCTAACATTTTGTCTGGTAGAGTTTTCATGTCTGTACTCAAAAAATTTTGAAATCTGCAGGAAAAAACAGCATAGAGGCTACATGGTGCTTTATAGCTTGTTGAGTAGCTCCACCATGTTGGATTAGTTGATTAGTATGGAATTAAGCTTCTTATGCTGTAATTAGCATGTATGAAACACAGACAAAGACAGATGCAATCCATTAATAATCTACACCATACAAAAAGCTGTAGCTAGCCAAACTGATGGTGAGGAGAGTTGTATATGTTTGGATGACTGCAAAACCACTTTTTCTTCAGGATATATCTGTACAGAGGAGCACTAAACTTCAGCTGGTATGCTCCCATTTCGTCACCCACATATTGCATATGATGGACTATATTTAAGAATAATGTGAAGCAAAGGCTTTTACACATTTATCTGTATGCATTAATTAGAAGTGTACTGATGGCATGGAAATGTTTGTCAAGCCATTTCAGATCTACACATGATTGTCAATACATGAAAATGGAATGATCTGTGATAAATATGTACACATGTTTTAGGGAGAGGTCCTATAGTACTTTTAGCATTTCAAAGATATTTTGTTAATAAAAAGGGTCATTTGCTTGTCCTTTTGTGGAGTGGGGAGCAAAGAAGAGTTACTGTTATGGCACAAACAAGAATGGACTGTTCTTTTTGGTGGGGAGTAAAGGTGAGTTGCTGTTATGGCACAAACAAGGAAATGTTGCTCTTGTTACACCCTTTGTTTTGCATCCTGCTTGTTGTTAGTATTTCACATATGTAGAATGTTTTATGCTTCACCAGTGCATAATACTGACTGGCTACCTTTTCTATTTTATCTGGAAAAAGTTATTTTGTAGCTATATGATGCTTATGTGTATTAAACTTCCTTTGTTTTTAGGACACCTACAAGTATGCCACTCAGGTGTGTCAATCCACGGAGACCCCCCCCTTCACTGATGATGAAAACCAAGTCATTGTTGATTGGTTTAGGCAACATGGTAGTTTTTTCCTGGAAAAGGGATGGGGACATATGGCATTCAGGATGCAAATATGGCAGCAGATTGTGCAGGATCTCAGTGCCTTGGGTGTCCATGGCAGAACATATGAACAGGTGTGTCACAGGGCCACTGACATGATAACAACTGCACGGAGCTGAGCAGCTGCAGTGGGCCATGACCAAATGGCTACTGGGGGATGGTCTGCTAGAGGACCACCAATAACCCCCAATGAACAGTTCCTGGCCAATGTCAGAGATTGAGACAGCTCCCAGGAGAGTGCAGAACGTTATGCACTGGATGTGGGCGCAACACCTTCAGAGACAGCAAACACGTCCAAGGAGGAGCTTCCAGGTAGGCTTTATTATCTGAACAGTTGAATACTGTTGTACAGTAAAACAATTGAAATGAATGAGTTAATTGTGTGTCACATCTTTTTTTGGGGAGATTGAAGAGTGCTATAGTTAAAAACTTAGGTTGGAGTTGTCAGCCACACTCTTATTGAAAGTCAACTTAATGTGCATATACGGGGTAAATGTATTACCCCTGAGTTACTGTTAATTGTGATGATGTTGCCATTACCTCTTGCTTAACTTCTTCCAGGACTGTCTGGGCTACAGTGCAGTGTGTTTTCTGCAGATGGTAAGACAAATATTTTTATTTCAATACTGCTGAGCAATTTAAAGAAATAATGTAGTGTGCGATTTTGATCTCAGGCCTGTTGTGTGTACTGTTGTACTGTCTGTAATAGTGTGATCAATGTTAGTTTGTTAGCATATATTGCACTATAGTAGTGCAGGTATTAATGTATTCCTTTATGCCTTGCTTTTTATCACAGGTGATCCTGACAGTGGTACTGTGGGCCCTGTGCCAACTTATGTCAGTGTATCAGCAGACTCTGATGATGGTGGCCAAACTGAGTCACACTTAGGGGTACAGAGTTTGAATCTGACACAGAGGTTGCTATACATCCATCCCCTACATTTCCATCAGACACAACCAGTAGGCCTGTGCCTATCCGGTCCACCCCACAGATATTAGGCAAGTGGAGTGTGAGGACATTGATCAGGGAAATGTGGCTACTATGGCTTCAGTACCTGTTGAGTCTGGCTGTAGCCAAAGTGTGGTCAAGGTGCCCCACAGGAGGATTGATAAGGGTGTTCAGAGGAGGGTTGCTGTCCCTCCTTTTCCTGGTGCAGATATCACTTCCCATGCCACTCAATGTATGTTTACGGCCATCATGGAGGCACATGCATGTTCTCATAGGTGCTCCAGACAGATGCTCAGGGCTGTGGATGTGGCACAGTCTGACATGTGTGACTGCTTCCATCATGTTGTAAATTCACTGGATCAGCTGAATGACACATTGGAAAAAGGAGTGTCTGTGATGAACTGAGGGATGTCTTTCCTGGAACAAGCAGTGTCTATGATGGAACATCTGCTGTGAGGGAAATGCCATCTTCATGGGTGTAGGTTAGCCACATCATTTGCTGTCAGCCAACATGGCCTTGCCTGATCATGATCCCATAGTGCAGTACTTCCACTGTTCCATCAGTGAGTGTGCTGTCCATATTCAAATGTGGCAGGCCATGGAGTTGTGGTCCTGGGCATCTCCCGCTAGACTGATTGTCACTGCTAGCACCTCCAAAACCATGATTTAAAACCAGGACTTTTCAGCAAAAAAATACTTGTGTAAAGATTCCTTGGACTTTCTTAGCAAATATAACAGCGTTGAATCTATTGCTAATTTTGATAATTGATAATTTATTTTTCATTACAATAGATCACATTATGTATTGCTGGAAAGGCTTGCAGAATTTCTTTATGATAATATGGCACTTTCACAATCTAGTATTAATACATAGTTGCTCTGCTGGAACTAGTGCTTAAGAATAAGTTTATTTACTTTAATGGCCAATATTTTTGAGAGACTACAGGTGTCACCATGGGGGCAGCATGTAGACCTTTATTCATGATGACAAAATGGGAGAAAAGATTCATGTTTAATAGCGCATTCACCCCCTCATGGATTTTATGCACCAGATTCATAGATGACATATGTATTTTTTTTGAAAAATGATTATGAAAAAGATAAAAGACTGGCATACCTGTCACTGTACTTGGTATCATGCAGGGTGCTGAGAGGTGACCTATGGCTGCCCTGTAGAGCAGTCTCAGACCCTGACCTTTTGGAAATGATGGACATCTGCAATTCAAATGGCACAACTATAATTTGACCCAGGGTTCTCAACCTAGACTGTGACATAAAGAGAACATGTTGGAGAGACAGATATATCCCACAACAATTCACACTCTTCTGTAATAGGATCCCATTGTCTGTGAAGCAGTGATCTTCAATGACCCTCTTCAAACACAACCTTGGCTACTGGGATGGGTGATTGTAAAGTAACCTCTCTGCTGGCATCTATGTCCCTCATGGACAGCACCAGTTGATGCTGCTCACAAACATGCTATGCTAAATGTGACCATCCAAATATGCCCAATAAGGGTACTTGTGTTTTGACACATCTAGGCTTCTAAACATCTTAGTGCTATTAGGCTAGTAGCCTCATATGAACCTATGAAGCTATGTGCCTATGCAGCCCTTACAACCTGTTGACCCCCACATGGCCTGCTGATGTCCTCTACTACTATGAATTCACCTGCACTCTTGTATAACTCAGACCTGTGCCATGGCACTTGTCTAATGTACTGTAGTATGTGTACTTAAATAGTTGGGGGTTCTGTTGTCACCACAGTTAAGTGTGTGTGTGTGTGTGTGTGTGTGTGTGTGTGTGTGTGTGTGTGTGTGTGTGTCTGTCTGTGTGTGTCTGTCTGCCTGTCTGTCTAGACAGCAGAGCAGAAGTGTGTATCCTACAGTTACTTCTGCAATTACATGGATTGCCAGCATTTTGATACTTGCTCATGCCTACACATCCATTTCATATAGGCCTCCCAACCTCTTTTCTCCCACATGGCCTGCTGATGTCATCTACTACAAGTTTACCTGCACTCCTATATAAATCAGACTTCAGCTATGGCACTTGCCTTAAGTACTGTGTTCTGTAGTCTGTATATTCAGATAGTTAGGAGTTCTATTTTCACTGTAGTCAACTGGCTGTTTATTTGAGCTGTTACTTGACATTATAGAGAGCATTTTACACCAGCATGTAGAACACTTTTATCTTCTTCTCAATAGACATCGCTGATGTCATCAGCTACAAAGTGCTGTCTGACACACTCCAACTCGGACTTGAGTTGTGGCGCTTGCGTAAAGTACTGTGTTGTGTAGTCTGTGTACTTAGATAGGAAGGGGTACTATTCTCACTGCAATCAACTTGGTGTGTTTGCATATGTGTGAGCTATTGCTTGATATTACAGTCAGCATTTTACACCAGCATGTGGGACACTGTTATCTTCTCCTTGGCACAGCTGATGTCATCAGCTATAAAGTGTTGTCTGACGCACTCCAAGTCAGACTTAAGCTGCGGACCTTGCATTAAGTGCTGTATTGTGTAGTCTGTGTGTTTTGATAGGTATGGGTTCTGTTCTCAATGCAGTCAGTGGGGTGTGTGTGTGTGTGTGTGTGTGTGTGTGTGTGTGTGTGTGTGTGTGTGTGTGTGTGTGTGTGTGTGTGCATGAGCTGTTGCTTGACATTACAGAGAGCATTTTATACCAGCATGTTTGACACTACCATCTTTGTCATCTTCTACTCAACAGACACTGTGGATGTCATCAGCTATATCACATTTTTGGATATGCAGTACCCCCACCAGGGCAGGGTCAGAGACTGGTCTGGGGGCCAGGCAGAAGTCACGTCATCCTATACAATAAAGTTTACAGTGACACAGCTTTTAACTTATCCACATACATCATAGCATGGTGTGTAGGCCCTGTGTTATCTTGCTAGAAAGCCCTTTGGTCTCTCCAGCTGCTACATGTGCCTGTTGAGGTACATTTAAAAATGCATATTATACTCTACTAGTGCTGTAATGAGATTTGACTACAGTGCAGTAATACAATCCTAAGATCTTAATATGATGGAGTGACTCATAATATGCACAACATAGGCTTTCAATAGCAGTGTGGATACTTGGTGGTCAATGTTCAGATTGGCTATCTAAATGTGTTACTAGTGCTTGCATCAGTGGGTTTCTTCATAGCAGGATTATTGTCAATGCTGTGATTAACATATAATTCCACTTTTCAGATGGACAACATTACAAACACACATTTCTGCATTTATCTGTATATTGTATGCCTTTGTCACTATTCAGTTGTGTGTGCTAACTCCTCCTGTACTATGTTATTGCCATTGGTTGACTCAATGATTAAACACAATATGCAAGAATCACCAGCTTTGGTAAGCCAAAGGCCATATACATTAGCCTGAACTGTTGAGAAATACAGTTTAAACAGTGGATGGCCAATCACAGATCTGTGGAGTTTGCCAGCTCTGCTGGTAAAAGTTGATCCACCAACTTTCACATGATGTTTTCTGCCAGTGAACCAATTGTTTACCCAGCAACTGATGTAAAATTTAATCTCCAGTTTGGGGATTTCCTCATTGATACCTGCATGTGTGATTGTGCCAAACCATAGACCAGATCATAATAGGCAGTACGTACTGTCTTACCTTCATCCAGGCCTATCACATGGAGTCCATGTGCTGTGACAACATCACCGATCACCTATGGTATGACCCAGCATATACTGATATGGTTGAATGCACAATGCAACACACACTCCACATGACCTGTGTTCCTGGTATACATCAACATGCATCCACCTGAGTTGGTGGGACAGCACCTGATGCATGTATGTATAGAGACATTCTAACTCTCCTCGACTGTGAGGTAGACCAACATGTTACCTTGGACCTCTTGTATGTGTACACTAGTAATATTCCAGGTGTGTGCAACAGACCTGTGTGAATTGTTACTGCTACATCAGGGCCATCACATCTGATAGATTTCTTCAAAGAGGTCATCAAGGTATCACAACAATACAACAGTATCATCTTGTAGAATATGAACAGATCAAGGCATTTTTCAAAAATCCACAATGAGGTATTCAATAACCACTGTCATATGTGCTGTGAGCAGCTATATCACCAAATGGGTAGACCAGTGTATGGCATAAGTGGCATCTCTCTATGCTGAAATGTGTGACATGACATATTTATCAGGTCCAGTGATTAGGTTCATACATCAGGGGTGTCTGCTAGGCCCTTTCCTGCCCATTAGTTAAGTGATGGACATCACAAATGACATACACATGCTGTGTCCAAACAGCTGTCTAACAGACTACAGTCTGTGGGCAATCATTGACTCCAGCTGTGATATTAGTATAATACAGACATTATCATCGCATACCAGAGAATGCTGCCACAGGAATGACAACACCTGCATTGACAAGACACATGAAGAGATTTGATGAATTAAGAAAGAGACACACCACCCAAGTATAATGTGGACCCTATAATTAGCCCAATTGGTATGTGACCTGTGTCTTGGGGGTAGAGGGTAAGTGGTACATCCATCAGCATGTGGTCACAGTGCCGATTACTCCCTTCAATGAAACACAATTACTGGGTATGTGAAGGACATATACATCAGAATAATAACTTTATGGTTCCCAGTCTTCATCACACCAATAACTGTGTACAATGCCTTCTTAATGCACTTCCCTACACATATGCCAGTGATGTGTAACTGAAGTCTACCACCTTTGTCACAGTAAACTGTCACACAGCTTATTGGCTATACCTAGATACTCTTTTTGGGGAATATACATGACTATCTGATGGTGTGGAACACCAATAGGTTCATAGGTGTTTACTAGGCTAATGACCACATTGGCCTTTTTAAGCCTAGCCATGCACTCCAAATCGCTGACAAGTTCTGGTACCCTTAATAAGTGTATGTAGGGGGATAGGAAGATGAAACATTTGTAAGCAAGGACCTGGGAGATGAGCCATTTACAGGTTGCCTGTGTCCATTACAGATATAGATGCTAAACTAGGGATGACTTTTTTGTTTGCCATCCAGTTGTCCAAGTTACACTTGAATTGGGTCAGGGAGGAAATCTGCTTCACACAAATGGTGAGCCTGTTCCAAAGATGGGGTAGTCTCTGGGATACATATCTGTATCTCCAGCAGATCTTATTTATATAACAGCAAGGTTTAAGTCTTTAGAATGGGTAATTCTGGTGCTGATTTGTGGATATGCATGAGATCCATCAGAGTGGGGTCTAACAATGCCCTGTATGCCAGGCATAGATATCCCCTCAAAAGCCTGTAGGAGACAGAATACAGGGATAGGGCCTTGAGGCAGTCTGCACAGGACATTTTACATATGCCCTGTATTCTTTTAGTGAGGAACCTCTGTGGATGTTACATTTGTTGGATATGCCTGGTTAGGTACATACCAAAGGGGGCATTGTACTCAATGATAGGTCTGATGAATGTCACATATAGTGGAACAATTACTTTCTTGGACTTGGATGCCATACCTTTGTTTATAAGTTGAACCACATATAATGGTTTACCCACTGCTGTAGACACATGATGGCCAAAGGCTAGATTTACTGTCTATGTGTGTTCCTAAGTCCCTGACTACTGGGTCATCTTTAAGGGGTGTGTTGTCAATATGATAGTTTACAGTGGGGGATGACTCCCTGAATGATACTATTATGCATTTCTTGGTCCATGGCTCTGACACCATTTGCTTGTCTATGTCACCCCTTCCTGGAGTACATTTGTGTCAGTGTGGGATTCAATGACAGCTCCTAATTTGCAATTATCTGCAAATTTAGTCAGCCAGAGACCATTGACATTGGCCTTGAGTTTAGGGAAGTAAATGCCAAAAAGTAGTGGTCCAAGGACCCATCCCTGCGGAACTCCCCTTGTGACTAGCCTCTTTGTAGAGGTGGACTCCCCAGTTCTAACTTCTTGGGTCTTGTCTGTGAGCCAGTTGGCTATCCACCAGGTGACATACAGTTTTGTACCTAACCTCATAAGTTTTTCAACAATGTCCGGGTGGAGTATTGTGTCAAATACCTTGGCCATGTAAATGTAGACAGTGTGTACCATTTTGCCATAATCCATCACTTTGGTAAACATCTCAAAGAAGTCTACCAGGTTGAGTAGGCATGACCTGTCCTTGATGAAATCAAACTGGGGTGGGCCCAGTGTCTGGAGGTTTACTATATCACTGTTGATCATTTTCATGACAAATCTTTCCATGGCTTTACATATAATACTAGTGAAAGTCCAGGAGCCAAACAGAAGGACACCAAAAGCCAGGAACCGAATGATAAATCCTTTATTTTACAGATTAAGTGCTTTCATCATCTTGTAGCAAAAATACTTCATCAGAATCTGTAAATCACACCAATTAAGACATTTAAATAGCACTAATCACACACCACCTAACATACCTACTATGTACATTTAAAGAAACATCGTACCCTCACTTTTAAAATGTAATGCAAGTGCAAATAAAAATGCAAATACAATAAAAGTTGTATTCAGTAACAACTAAATGTAAAATGCTCCTATACATATACATTATGTCGATTATTCTTACACTATATAAGATCTTAACTTTAAAGCACTACTAATAGAGCAGCTTTCATTTAACCCAGGGGATAAATATGCCTGCAATTTGATTTGCCAAAGCAATTCCTTAAATTCCAAAATATCTTTCCAAAGTCCACCCCTTCAGTTCTGGGTAACATGTTCTACAGCAAAAAACAAAAACTCATGGTCTGAAAATTGACTCACATGTTTAGCCAAAGCATTGGTCTTTTTAAGATTCCTTATGTCCAATATGTGCTCATACACCTGTTCCTAAACCTTCTCTGAGTTTTCCTACGTAGAACCCAGGGCATTTTTTATACTTTGCTATGTACACAATTCCCTTAGTATTACAATTGCAATAAACATATGATTTACCTACTTGGTTGCTGATCAAAAATTTTGCTATAGAGCATATTACCCAGAACCCAATGGGTGGACCTTGGAAAGATATTTTGGAATTTAAGGAATTGCTTTGGCCAATCAAATTGCAGGCATATTTATTCCGTGGGTTAAATGAAAGCTGCTCTATTAGTAGCGTTTTAAAGTTAAGATCTTATATAGTATAAGAATAATCAACATAATGTATATGTATAGGTGTATTTTACATTTAGTTGTTATTGAATGCAACTTTTATTGTAGTTGCATTTTTATTTGCGCTTGCATTACATTTTAAAAGTGAGGGTATGATGTTTCTTTAAATGTACATAGTAGGTATGTTAGGTGGTGTGTGATTAGCGCTATTTAAATTCTTATTTGGTGTGATTTACAGATTCTGATGAAATATTTTTGCTACAAGTTGATGAAAGCACTTAATCTGTAAAATAAAGGATTTATCATTCGGTTCCTGGCTTTTGGTGCCCTTCTGTTTGGCTCATGGACTTTCGTTTGGGTTTGGTGTATGGGAATTGGTTCTTGGATATAATACTAGTGAGACTTATGGTTTTGTAGTTTCCCGGGTCTGTAGATGGCCCACCTTTGTGCAGAGGGATGACTGTTGCTGTTCTTCATTCATGAGGCATGAAGCATGTTTGGAGGCTACAGTTAAATAGCAATTCCAGATGACCTGATAGGTCATGTTTCATGCTATTTAGAAGCCATCCTGGGATATTGTCTGGGCACACTGATGCAGTGTTCTTGGCCTTAGACTGTTGTTATACCAGGTCCATGTGCTCTACCTGTTCAGCTTATGCACACACTGCATACATAGGTGTTTGACAACATTAAAGGCACGTATATCATTCGTGACAGTTTGGATTGTGCAATAGATATATGCCTTGCACACAAGACAACTAGCCTGTATTGCCCATACTGTATAGCATTGTCCGTCCTGCAGATATTACAGTACCAGGACAATGT
This sequence comes from Protopterus annectens, assembly GCF_019279795.1. Classification (NCBI taxonomy): domain Eukaryota; kingdom Metazoa; phylum Chordata; order Ceratodontiformes; family Protopteridae; genus Protopterus; species Protopterus annectens. The sequence continues at coordinate 141,985,121 of NC_056733.1, read as the reverse complement.
GCATGGCTACCTTCACAGTGTGTGGCTATATCATAATAGCTGTCAAGCGTGTGTGTGGAGGCTCATCTGTTATCACTCCACATATGTTATGTCACAGGCATGAAATTAGTGATGGTATTATTCTGATATTGTCCATGATTGTGGTTGGTTCTTGTGGTGTTTGCCATGATCCTTTACCTGTGACAACCTTGCTAAAGATGTCTGCTGAAAGTACACTCATATTCAGGAATAACAGTTTGCACAACTTCCCAATATGCATCCTACCCCAATTGTATGTCAGATCCCTGATAAATGATCTCTGCATTATTGATGTAAGGATGCTTATTACACACACACACACATCTTCCCCATTGTTATGTAACTTTGTGTGACAGTCACAGACAACACATTTTCACTGTACAGTCAGTACTATACCATACAGATATGTGCTTGGTGTTGCTGCTACAACCATCTTCCCTTGACATATCATCCTGTGCTGTACATGCAGGAGTTTCACCTGTCCTCTTGTCCTGTGTTCATTCCTGCAAGTCATCTGTGTGTCCTTATTCAATACACACACTTTTCCTGAATGATCATTTTTCATGGCAGTCCCATGTCCTCTTACAGATCATTAACACATCTTGAGTACAGTATGCCAGGAATGGAATATCACAATACTCTGCACTGTAGGTACACTGTCTTGTTCTGTGTTTAGACCATATACGTCACATTCATACCTCTCAAATGTCCAGATATTCCTAAAATGTCTGCATGTCTTCCTTATCAAATATGTGGCTTTCTGCCAATCACTGTGATGATCTCTGAACTGATGTGACTCAATAATACATACATCTGAGTGCATACCACTCAACTGTCCTGATCTGTGTAGAATGGACAATTTTTGTCTCATATTTGTAATATTTTCCTCATAACATTTTTTCCTGGCAAATCATTGGCATGTCGTTGCAGAGTGCAGTCAGAAACTGATGACTCACATTTGAGTTTCAAACTTCATGCTCTTCAGAAAGTTCATGTTAATGTACAAACTATATATTCTAGCGACTTATTAAGTTGGGAAGTGCAATTTTAATCATCTGTCCCTATTTCTGGCCCTTTGTCCCCCCCATTTTTAAGTCTTTGTCCATATTAGGTTGAGAGTGTTACATTCTAACATATTCCTGTGTGATATCTATGGCAAATAAGTCCCTATTACTGGTTATTTGTCTTCTCATTAAGTTGGCCTCTGTTCAGATGCATTGCACTAACAAAATAACAGCTATTTCTAAAGCCCTAGTGATCATTGTGGGATTCCACTCAAATCTGGACACAGTAGGTGCTCTACTTTACACGGAATTGCTATCCTCTTACAAGGTTTTGCAGCCAGCAATACTGTTGTGAACCATGAAACCTAGCTTAGGTGCACCAGACCTAATTAATATGCATTGCATGCAGACATGTGCTGCGCACCATCATGCTAACACCTAAACTCTGTGTAGGATCTGCGCGAAGCCTACATGGAGTTTATTGAATCCCCCAAAATGTATCTATTATGGAGTAATCCTGTTACAGGTTTGGGAGGAAAGGTCATATAGACAAGTTTTGTTTCAGTACAGGGAAGAGTGTTACTGCTAGAAATGTGCAAATATTTGAAATGTGTATTAAGGAAAATGCTTATGGAATGTGATAATATAAACATAAAACTTATTTAATCTGTATTATGTCACTATGTTATGACTAAATTAGTAAAAATGCATGTTATTTTTGGTAGGCATGGAACTACAAGGTTTACTGGTTTCAAGCAGCATGGCCACTATAGTGAAAAGTCCTTGTGCGTGTTGAATCAACTGATGAAATAGTGGGGCATTTAAATTGAGCTATTGCCTGGTTTAGATTGTCTGAAGAAGTTCATTTAATAGTTTATGACTCAAAGTACTTACAACAGGTAACATTTTATTATTTGGTTGCGAATTAAAAGTATTGAATAACATTTCCTTCTCGGGGCCCTAATGTTTGTTTGCTTTTAACAGTTTGTCTTCATTTTGTTTGCTGTTTTCAGATTGTTTATTAGATGGTTATGGCTGCTGAGGAAGAAACAGCAACACAGTCCCTTTTTACACCGATGACAGGATGGATTGTTAATGATAATGTGGGGAATCTCACATTATTAATGCAACAATTGTTCCAGTGGGTGGATGGTTTGGCACAGATGTTTCATAATTCTGAGACTCACCCTATAGAAGGACCTCACAAACACATGATGGATATTGAGACTAAAGTACCTAATTCACGGTTTAACCAGGCTATGAATTCCTCCCCCACACAGACTAATATTCTGGCAAACACTACTGGGAGACCTCCCTATTTGCAAGGTTCAGTTATGCAAACAACAAGTCTTATGGGTGTTGCAGTAAGGCAGTGAAGGGATCCTAATGTACTGGGGAGGTTTCATTTACTTCAGAGCGAAGTTCCTATACTGAGTGATTGGTTATCTAAAGGATATGACTTTCATAACCAGCAAGTTGGAATAACAACCAAAGCTAATATCTTAAGTAGTAAATTGAAAGAATTTGATCATACACTGCTTAAATATAAGATGCTCCAACTGGAAAATGGTTTCTTCCTTGAATTTATTAGGAATAGATAGATTCCAAAAGGCTTGCGAATGTGGAGTTACCCACAGGGTTAGAACAAAACTCACCTCTGTACTTGGAATTTTTACAATTATTTGATCGACACAGGTGCAAATACCTAGAGGTAATTATTAAATACAATACTAGGCAAACTGAAAGTTTAGTACAGGAGCTTAACATCCTTGATAAAAAGATAAAACTGGCTATACTATACAAAAGATATAAGTTTGAACACTTGAGAATATATAATAGCATTGAATCACATTTACAAAATCTTAAACTTAATAAAATGAAAAAAAATTGAAAGAGATAGACTTGGTTATGCTAACGGGATGGCTTATCCCCATCTCCCTCATTCACAAGTATGGGGAAGTAAGAAGCACTAAGAACATGGTCAACAACAATCCGTACATTATAATAAAAACAATAACTATAATAACTGTAATGAGGGGAGGTAGGATAATAACTCTCAAATGAATTCACATGATGAGAATTCTAGTGAATTACTTATTGATGACATGAATGAATTTCCACCACTGTGACATTCTGAGAGAATTAGAGAAAGGTAACAGGGCCATGACCATCATAGCCAATCAGATCAGCAGGATATTTTATACTTGTTTGAGAAGGAACCAGTGAGGAGAGAGGAAGTGAGTACAATCCAATTTCACCAACCAAATATGACACAAACCAACCAGAGGTATTAAACAATGAGAACCTACAGGATGATGTACATAGCAAATCAAAAGAATGGGATACAAGTTGATGTAATATCATTACTAACTATGAAGGCGATTTTAAGATATATAATTTTTCAAGTACTTTGATTGAGGAATAGGTGGCAAAGACCTTGAGTAAAGGTTTGACTTTTGTGCCTTCTAAGGGGGCTGACTTAGCTAATACATTGTTGGATTTAAAAATTTGTTTAAGAAAGCTGGATTTTAAGTTGATGTTTGATGATGTCTCCACACTGAAACAGGATTTCACTGTTACAAGTACCTTTAACCTACCCTTCCATCCGGCTTTGCTGCTGTATGAGAAGGTATGTGAACTTGATATTAGGGACAATATGGGTAATAATAATAGCTATAATTTGTATAATAATCTAAATAAGGATGAGAATGACACATTAAGTTACCTTAGGCAGCAAAATATAAGAATTATGAAACTGGATAAGGGGGGGTGAGTTAGTTATCATGGCTATACATCGGTATAATAGTAAATTATATAAGATATTGAGTAGAAACAAATAAAATTAACAGTGCATATAGAAGGATTAATTCTAGTATACAAGATTTATTTATTGATAACAGAATTGATTTAGACATGTATAACTATCTGCATATGACAGCCCTAATTACTTCAATTATATTCAGGGTCCCTAAGATCCATAAGGGTATAGAGGACCTTCCTATGCATTCTGTTGTTTATGGGAGGAATTCCATTACATATTCCTGTGCCAAGTTCCTTGATATTAAGCTAAAAGGGTTGTTGATTGATGAGAGACAAATTTGTAAACATTCATGGAGTTTCTTGGAAATGGTTATCCAGCTGCATTTAATGCTGAGGATTTTTTTTAACCATTGTTGTGAGAGACCTTTACACATGTATTCCCAAGGAATTAGGAATTCTGTGTATAACTGAAATACTATTGGAAAAAGATTTAAATCAGGAGGATATCAATTTATACGAAGAACTATTTGAGAGAGTACTTAGTAATAATTATCAGTATTTTGATGAAAATTATTACCTACAAAAAAACTGGGGTAGCAATGGGTTCCCCTTGTGGAGCAAATTTTGTAATGGCCCAATGGGAACACAAATACATCCTGAATAATGACTTAGTAAAGGATAAATTTATATTATGTGCACACTATCTAGATGACATCTTTATTGTGTGGAATAATGGGGTCGAGAATATTGAGGCCTTTATTTATTATTAATAAAACAATGGATTTTTAACCATTACTCATGAAAGTAACACAGAACGTATAGCTTAGTTGGACATATTAATGAAAGGATAGAGGAAACCAGAGATATGTATCAGGGATTTTCAGGAAGAACACATATTCTAATGCTTTCCTGCATTTTACCAGCTCGCATCTCTATTATCAGAAGTGGTTAATAGTTAAGGGACAACCGGTTACAGCTGCAAGAATGATTTTTTGGAACAGCAATTTTTGGATGAATGTAGAAATGTAATGAATATGTTTAGTAAGATGGGTTATTCCCCCTTTTTGTTGCAGGAATTGACTAAATAAGTACAGTATAAAAGATCTAATAGGTTTTTCAAACCTATATTATGCAATGAGGCACCAGTAACTATTTTAGTAGAAAATGCCCAACAGGATATATAGTATTTATTGATAGGAGGATAACAAGTGACATCAGTTATTCCACAAATTTTATTACACTATATAACAGCCATCATAAATGGCTTAGATGAATATTTTATAAGAATTGGGTACCATTGGATGAAAATGGGATGGTTAAAGATAGGATTGGTGGAAAATCAATCATTACTTTTAGGAGAGGTTTGAATTTAAAGAATATTTTGGAGAATTCTGGGACAAAATAAAAGGTCAGATTGCCTTGTATGAAAAGATGCAGTTTCTGTCCCTATTGTCAGCTTATTAGCACAGATGATTTTTTTATTATTAGAGGATCCTAATACAAACTGAGAGGGGTATACGATTGCAATATGAAGGGTGTAGTGTATCTTGCCTTATGTCATTCTTGCCCTTGTTTTTACATGGGCAAGACTGAATGCACAATATAGGAATGGATATATGAACATGGCTATAATATTAAAACAATTTACACAATGCTTTGGCTAAACATGTATCAGCTAATCAAGGGCACTCTTTTAAATATATGGAGATTGAAGCAGTGAATAATGATAGCAGGGGGTCTGTGGATACTTTATCTAGAGAAAAGAGAGTTAATTTGGAAGATTTTACTTAATGTTTATAGTTGGCCTGGCATAAATGAATATTGTTTGATCAACAGTATTTTGAACATTAAAGCTTTGGCCAGATAAGGAGGAAAAGTGACATATGCAACAACTGTTTAACAAATAAAATACTTTTTAACTTGCAATTGTAAAACGATTTTTAAGCGCAGGTAAAGTATTGATTGGTTGAATTGAAATCCTGTTATTTCAAAGGAATGATTTTAAGGTGATGACTAGTGCACATATTTATTTGACATTCACAATAGCATTTAAGTTTTTTTTAAAAAAAGGATAAAGTATTACTTTGGTATTTTTGTATGTGTTTATCATTGTATGTTTTAGATATATTAATTTAATATATTTTTAAGTGTAGTTTATATTATGAACCATTTTCCTTTTTTAATGTTCGAATCTTTGGTTTATTTTAAAGTGGGAGGGGAAGAAGTATGACATTGAATCATCTCATGAGATAGCAAGGGATTTAAAATGAACTATTGCCTGGTTTAGATTGTCTGAAGAAGTTCATGTAATAGTTTATGAAAGAAAGCACTTAAAACAGTTAATGTTTTATTATTTTGATTATGAATTAAAAGTATTGAATTTTTAAGTAGCATATCCTTCGTGGGGCCCTAACATTTGTTTGGTTTTCTTTAAAGTTAAAGTTTTTTAGAAGGGCAGCCACCACAACAACCCCAAATTTATATACACCAAGCCCAAGATCTCCATACCTCAGATATGAAATTTCAATCTCAAACTTTATGTGTGTGTGTGTGTGTGTGTGTGTGTGTGTGTGTGTGTGTGTGTGTGTGTGTGTGTGTGTGTGTGTGTGTGTATGTATGTACACACACACAGACACACACACACGCTCGCGCGCATGCGCACATCCACATTTTCAGTCACTCAGCCTTAGTATTTTGGGATTTGCACCAACATGTCTCTGAATATCAAACATTTACCAAAAAGGAACTATAAGGATGAGTATTATGAGTGCATGCTTGAACTGGGAAGGGACTAAATTGTTAGTGAGTAAGAGATTATAGTTATGTCAAGGATTCTGAGATATGAGGAATAGCCACCCACAGAAAGGGGAGTGAAATTTATTAGGTTGTGGTTAAGCTTTGTGTTTGGCTTTTCCAATTATGTAGTAATTCTTTTAATGTTGCAAGACAGTAGAACTGTGGATGAGATGACTTTTCTTTGCTTTGTTGTGATTCATTAAGAGACTACACAGATACAAATCTTGTTAAAAAGTTAAGCCTTCTTGGACTGGTTATATGTACTGAGGTGAGTGGATTTAACACAGTGTTTACCTGCTTATGTAATATATGTCAGTCTGAATACAGATAAAATGAATGGTTTGTATATTTATAACACCGGAAATATTATATTATGATCCTTGATTTAATTGTACTACATGGGCTAATCCCATCTCTGGGGCACAAAGGGACACGCCCTAACTGCAGCCCAGGCAACTTAAGTTTGAATAGCAGTTTGGTTGCTAGAAGAGCCAGTGAGGAGGATTATAAAATGCACAGCTGTATCTTGTTCATCTCAGGAGGAGGGAGTTATGAGGTGGAGACACCCATGCATGCCAGTATCAGAGGATGTGGGCTTTGGCTTCCCACAATGGAGGGTGGGGTCACTCTTATTGAGTGATGTGTGAAAGCATGCATCTATGGATAGATGAGCAATGGGAGCCCTGTGGTTATGAAGTGTTTTTTTCACCACCACAGGAAGGGATTAGGTGGGGCTATAAGATGGAGAAAAGTCTGAATGCCTGTATATATGATGACTTGTTGAGAAACCACTAGCAGAACTGGAGTACTTCCAGTCTTAGGAATGGTGAATGTCATCCAGAGGGCCAGCTACAGAAAATGGATTTGTGGTGCTATCACTCTTTCATGGAAACCCAGATTGGTAGTTGGGAGTAGTTTTAGTGTGAAGAGGAAAGGCCATTTAGTTTAGCAAGCTGCAGTAGAGGGCTAGTGGTCTGCAAACAGCATATTACAAATCACCATCATGGCTGCCTGAACAATGGCCTTGAAGGCAGCTCTCACCCTAATGCAATGTGCAATCCCCAGGGAAAGAGAATTAATAAGTTGTGGATCACTGAAGGACAATTAGTAATCTGCAGATCTGAGTCCAAACATTTTTAAAAAATGTTTTATATGGGTTATCCTTACATTGTTGAAGAGTTTACTTTGGTAAGTCATAGTTTTTTTTAACTCCGCAGGCCTGGTTAGTTCCTTCAGAAGAAAAAAATGGGCGATCTGGGCATAGATAGTAGGGGGTTATGGTTCAGTCATAGCCGAAAATAGGAGGAAAAAAGATTTATGTAAAGAAATCTTGTCTTTTTCAATAAAGAATTGTTGAACCTTCTTCAAATCACTGACAGCTGCCATAGTAAATTTTCAAGTCCAGCATGGGAAATCTGGGTCTTAGTCAGGGCTTCATTCTTGTGCAGTACATTAGCAGATATATCAGTCCATCAACAACCCCTTTAACCATTTTTATACATAGTACTGAGATGTCACATCAACACCGACTAACATCTATAGCCAATTTTTACACAGTCACTTGACTAACACTGTTACAGTTGGTCTTCGATATTATACATGCTTGTGCACTCACATTTATAGTCGATTTAGAGTATCCAACCCACCTACTGCATGTCTTTCAAATGTGGGATTCAAATGGGATTCATATGGTCTTTTTCATTAAAGAATTGTTTAACCCTCTTCCCATCACTGACAGCTACCAAAGTAAATTTTCACATTTGATGAAATGTAATCAGAACCTTAGATAAATGTCCCATCTGATAATTTCATACTTTTTTCTGTGATAATTATTTATACAGACAGAGGATGAAACCAAGGTGAAGAAATGATTTTCAAATTCACATTTTAATTTAAATTGTTTTCCAAAGCAGTTTACAATAATTGGGAAAACTGGAGACTGACAATGATGAGACTACAGATGATGGAACGTTTGGGGGTATTAAGTGTATTAGTGGTGGACATGAAACTGATGTTAGGTGTCAGTGTTCAGAAGTCATCTCTCTAGTTACCATACTGAGCAGCCTTCTTAAAGGGTATTATTTTTAAATCAGTCTTTGCTCAGCTGCCTGTCAACCATCATCTCCTTCTTGGCCAGTTGACCCATTTGTTCCCCATCATCAGGATGAGGAACCATTGATAAGATGGCCATTAAGGATGGTTCAAACATTTTTTATTGGTTTGTGGGCCATCCCATCATCATAAACCCCAAGCTTGCAGAGCATAACGGGAATGTTCCATGGATTGCCTATGCCCATTGTCCCTCACTTACACAAGGGCCATTGCCAGTTAGCAGCTCTACCCCTCCCCTCAAACATGGAAGTGGTGCCCCCAGACTTTACCAGAGAAGTTGCACCTGCTATCCTTTACAGTCCCTGAGAGAGGAAAGCAGGCCACATGAAGAGTTGGCATAATAGTTAAGGTGCTTGCCATAAAGACCCAAGGTACATGATTTGAGTCTCAACTTTGAAAAGCATGGCTTGGCTTAAAAGGGCCCCCCTAGGGCTATTAGCCTAATAACCACCTATGGACATCCCGTCACTCTTTTCTCTCTCTCTGCCTGACTCCTCCATTGTCTGGACTACTAATCAGTCCCTGGTCGCAGTCTCTTTGCTCCATGGAGGCAGATTCTTCTTCTTAACTGGTATGTTTAGTAAAAGATCATTTGAATGAAAGACTAGGGCTTTTATTGAATAGGTATATTGCTTCCTTTGCTATTGTTGATGTAATCCTTGGGGTGATTATAATTCAGTAAGCAGTGTGGAGGGTGTAGCCCAAACTTACCATGCAGGGCATTTTCAGATATCTAGAATAGCTCTTCAACATTCTGTGTGACAGAAGCACTGGGAAGTTTTACATTGTTTTGTGTGATTAATACAAAAATGAGATGAAGTGAAGAATTGCATGATACGTGCAGTAATGTGTGGAATATCTGCACAACATCTCAGAACTGTAACACACTGATAAATGACAATACTTACATGAGTACTGTACTTCACATTTTCAAACACCTTTCTAGCTTAATAGAGGTTAAGCCTCTGAAATAATATGATAAAATACTCCTTGCCCAAAAGAGCTCAAGTTTTGTTTTGTTTTTTACTCTATTTCACATATATTGGTATAAATTAATATATATACATTTTTTGCATCAGTGTTACATAGAACAATATACTCTTTCCAGAAAATCTGAATAAAAGAATTCAAATATAATCAGAATTCATGAATTTCCATTTCTACTTTATATATTTCCTTGTTTTGGTGCAGAACACTATCTCAGCAATATTTTCCTTTAGAATTAATTGATATGGAATGAACAGATTTTTTTTTCAGTAAGTAAAATAGAAAGATATTTTGTCTTCTTTAGATCAGTTGCTGTTTTAATGATGTTTGGATGTATACTATTGCCTGGTTAGAGGCATTCTGAAACACAGATATCAGAAGTGATGATTAGTGCAGTCCATATCTCAATTAAACCAAATATGAATTATTCATATTGGGCAAATTAGCATTTCCCAAACAGATTGCTTTGCAGAGATTAGTAGCATGGAAAAACTTTCATGTTGGGTTCAAACAACATGCGAGAAAATGATGGGGCTCTAACAGGCATTATGCTGGTACTTAATGTATAAGGTTAGAACTTTACAAAAGTTAAAGTTGTTTGTATTAAAAAAAAAGTTTTAAACAATGAACTTATTTGCAGTTTCACTTCATTTAGATTGTGCTGCATGTGGTAAGGGCTATAGCATAGCCAAGAGGATTAATAATGCAGGAAAAGCAAAGTACTGAATTATATTATACACTCACTGACTGAGATCATGTATTATCCAAAAGCAGTAACTTTGAAAAACATTCCATCAAGGAGTCAGTACTTAGCAAAGCACTGTGAATAACATAGTTGGACAACTGTTTGTTGGTTACTTATAATTAATTAATCTCACCTTCCCTGTGATTACCTTGCTAGATACACATGGTACACTTCACCTTCAAGCAAGGAAGAAGATATTTTCTTGGGGTTTATTTTGTTGATCAGACTTAGTGGGACAGTTATGCAGCATAGAGTGCCTGCATGTTTATTGGCCCTGTTTATATATCTCTTGCAAGTAATCACTAATTAGATAAGCACAGAAGGGCTGATAATTAAAAAGTGTTTGCTTATCGGAAGCAATTTGTTGATGAAATAAGGCTAAGGAATTTAGCAGCTAAGAGATTAGCTATTTTAAAGTATTACATTAGGTTATTTTTTAATTTTTTTTCATTTACATGTTTGAGTAGCACTTACACTAACTGTGGCTGCTACATTGTGCATAGCATAAGGGTTAATAGCCATTTTGATTGTACCACTTGCCTCTTTGACCTACAAGGATACATTTAATACAGCTGCACCATAACAAGGAAATATAATGCCAGCACACATCATATCCATGTGCATACATTTGTACATGCAACAAGTAAGTTGATCAAACTGAAATAATAATAATAATAATAATAATAATAATAATAATAATAATAATAATAAAAACTCCATCAGAGAAAAACATCAAATATTGTTTAGATTACATTAAGCAAGAAAAACATATTTATATTGCTATCTACATATTTTGATTGTGTTCTTTGAAATGTACTGTTTATTTGAACAGCTGCATCAATTTTAGTCTGCTTTCCTGCTCTAAGATATTGATGTAAAATGTTTCAGCCCCAGTGTATGACTGCTTTGTGGCTGTCAATTATAAGTCAGGGAGAAGGAAAAGGAGCAGGAGTACAGGAAGGGCAAACACACAACACAAATTAATGTGCACTCATTCTGCTGTTTATCTTTAGGCACAGCTGACACTGCAGCCTGTGTTCTCAGAAATATTCATTCTGCAATACTGTGAATAAATGTCACTGTATACCTGGTGTAGAAAAGACAGATCAAATAAAAGTAATTGCATTTGCCCAGATACTTCATTTTACCTGTTTCTTTCTATCTTTTTATTTATTTATTTATTTGTTTATTGTGGTTAGCTTGTCCTGTCTAAACTAGTCTCACCTGTCTAACATTCCCTTCCCATGGTGCTGTGCTACCTGATGCATCAATGTGCACTTCATACATATTTCTTTTAAGGCTGGAGCAGTTAATGCCTAAATCATACTCTCCCTTGGTGGTCAGTCAGGTATTAGTTGTTACTTGTAGTGGATACTGACTCTTCCTTCCCTCCTGTAATATTGTCAGATCAAAATGATCACATTACAGCCAGGATGATTACTGCATGGTATGTGCAGCTGTAGAATGATTTCTCCTACAAACATTGTAGAGTAGTATTAATATATTTCTGTTATGAAATATCTGTGGTATTCTTATAAAGTTCCCATATAATCTTTATTCATTCTTGCAAATATAAAATTAGCATTTTTGTCAATTGGATTGATTGTTACAGGGTTTGAATGTGACTAATTGTGTGTTCTTGTTTTACTAATTAGACACCATTGTATTCCATCTCTGAACAGCAAAAGTCATGGCAAAACATTTTGAGATACTTCAGCCAGCCACCCATAATGGTGGTGGTGGGGGGGGGGGGGTCACAAAAGGTCAGGTGGTTATGATTACAGAAGTGTTGTATGTGCTTGTTTCACTGTTAATAAAAGCCGTGATTTAACATTGATTTTTTGGTATAACACTGATTTTGTAGGTATTAAACACTGACATGGAAATATATGCCACATAAGAGGAATAAAACCAAGAGCAACAACAAATAAAACTCCTTAACTAGAAAGAGCGCCAGAAGCAGTTGTTAGAATTTAAGTAGTATGGACCCCCAGCCTTACAGAGCAGTCTGATTGTATTCAACATAAAGAAGGGTTGTGTATGAGACCAGCAGCTTCTATGCATTAATAACCATTGCAGGTGTTCTGTATGCCTGCAAACTAGTGACCAGTGTGTGGCTACCTTTAAGGGACCAGCTACATTGTAAAAAGCAAACTAAATGATAAAACATTTTTTTTAATTTGTTAAATGTTTGATTGTTAACTTGTACACCAGTAGCCATTTAGACTGTGTAGATCACTCAGATTGCTTCACCATATAAAATTCCCCCAACCAATAAGAAGGTCTGTTATTTTAATGATGAATGCAATGGTTGCCATGACAATCTTGGTACACATCCTTATCGATCAATTGTTGTTTCATTTCTTTAATCAGTTATCAAGCAATTGCTGGATAAATGTCAACTATCTGCTTTGTTTCACAGAAAGGAAATTGCATATATGTGTGTGTATGGTACTGTATAATTCATATATGCATTTATGGTACTGTATAATTCATATATGTGTGTATGGTACTGTATTTGTATAAGGATGGAGGCTAACACAGACACATATGCACATCTGTAGTTTTACCTCACTACAAACAAAATTATATGCCTTTCTTAGTTTGTTGAACTGACAAAAGATGGCAGATGCTAAAATGTTTAATGAAAATATTCATATGATGTTATTATGTACATTTATTCAGGTACTGACGTGTATACAAGCTCCTCTATCCCAGAAAAAAGTGTTTAGCAGCATATTTCTAATTGGCAAGTTAGTTATGACTCTGTGCTTAAATTTGCATTCCAGTCATGCAAATACCAGTCACTGGTAGTCTTGGAGTTATCATTATTCTTTTGGACATGCATCTGACTAAACTTTGCATGCTGGGAATGTAAACGTTTGGGATGAGTCATGTAATAGCATGTGCTTAATAGTACATGATTTGCTGAAGAGCCAGACATTTTCTTGAAATGTAATTTTGTTTTCTCATATTATAAGGAGACTACTTTAAACATCTCAGAAATGCTTTTGACATATACATGGCATGGTTCTGTTATTAAATGAACAACTCATTGCAGTAATTCAGGCCTAAAGATGATGCCCTCTTTTTATAATGAATCATTTTATTTTACTTGGTATACACATTTTGGTTACTTGCCAGTGGAGTAAACAACTGTAGGAAGATGAGTTGTTAAATAATGTCTAGGTACGGTCTTCTGGGTGAGATGGGCTATGTCCTGCCAGTATGACAATTCTTTCCTTTGCATGGAAGTCAACAGAAACAACAGTTTGTAATCTAAAAGCCCTTCTGCCACATCTCTATCCTGAATAAATGTTATTGACAATGGACAGAAGCAGTAAATGTGGACTGTTGTATGTATTTCCAATAGCCTGCTTATTCTAACTGCAGCTTTTGGGTCATAGGATAACTTCAACAAACCCAAGGAAAAGTTCAAGAATCGTCAAACATTAACCACTCTGGTGGCATAGAGGGATAAATCCCTGACTATGGCCCAGCTGACCTGAGATGAATTAACAGCTCAAGTGACCAAGATTGCAGCAGGGAAGGGATGGCTGTACCCATCCTGGGTGGGAAGGTGCTCGTTAATATCCTCCCTAAGTGGAGGTGCCCTCAGATGCAATGAATGAAGATAGGGGTAGGGAAGTAGTTAGGTCATATACAGCCCCCTCCAGATGAAAGCACTGAGTTGAGCCCCAGGATGCCTTGGGATTCATAACCATATCCAGCAATACTGAAGTAAGTTTGGGGACTACGAGGTAGTACAACTGACAAGGATGTGGGGCATCGGGTGCTGGGCCAGTACAAATGAGGTCTGGGGGAACAAAAAATTAAAAAAATTCATTACCCAATATAAATTCCTGCAAGTCCTCAATTTCTGTACTGAGAAAGTAGGAAAGGATTCTACAACCCACATGGCATCCTATATTAATTTATTTTTACATTTATTTTAAAGTATATAACAAAACAGTAGGATTTATTAACATAGTAAATATGAATACTGCAACCTTCCCCCATCCCATATTTTTTCATGCTGATACATACCTGTATTCATTTGTCTTTCAATTACTGATTTGTAACATTTAGAATCAAGTGGAAGTCATTGCCTTTACTAGCAAGGCAAAAAACAGACCTAGATGGAGTGCTGGTCCATCATGGAAAGCAAATGTTAACACTTCACAGTTACAGATATGGGCAGTTTAAAGGATCATCCAGTCTTTTAACATCATGCCTTTTGGAGAAAAGCAGACCAGCAAACAAAGATCTCTGTGGACAGAGGACAGATATGCTGACTTAGCTTAGATGGTTCCAGAAACAAAACTGGGGAACTAAGAGATCTGAGAAAACAAAACTGCTCCTCACTTGTGCACCATTATGTTCGGCAGTAATATTTTGGTTTGTTGCTATCCCTTCTCTTCACTGCATCCAGATCATGATCAGGTTATGAGTGACTGCTTTAATTTTTTTCAGTTTTCAGCAAAAAGCAAAAATAAAAATATGCTTAATAATATAATGCAATTAAACAGAATAAATAAATCATGGAAATCTCAGTAGGTATGTGCCTACTAGCTCAGGATGGTTTGATGTTTTCTCTGCTGGACTTTTTATACTCTTACAAGGGACATTTCTTATTATATCCTTTGTCTGCTTTCTTTCCTTAAGACTAGACATTTGAAGTCATTCTGTTCTGGCTCCCTGAGCTGTGTACTG
>NC_056733.1:141917486-141964986 GCF_019279795.1 Protopterus annectens | reverse complement strand
AAACTTTAAATCACAATACATTGCATGCAGCAACACAACATTTTCTCTGTCATATACCTACAAGTCCACAGCCAATCACACAAATCTCCACCTGCATGCATAACACACCATATGTAACAAGAGCATTGCCAAGACTTATCCCTTCTACCATACCTCTCAGCAGTCAGATTCAGCAACAAGCTCAGAACAGTATCCTAAAAAGATAACAAAATAAGCACTACACCCTGGGTTTTAACATCTCTTCCTGTAGAAATCTGTAACATTTTACACAAAAATAAATGCACAACTCTTCACAGCAAACACAAAGCCCATTTCTAACTTAATATAATTTGCTGAAATACACAGGCTTGCAGAAAACCTTGTAACATTGTCCACCTTTCAAGCAGAATAAAATACGTTATGCTTATTGTTTTATATTAGCTGCTTTGCCCCCACATCCCTCAGTAAAGGGGCTGCACTTCATACCCCCTACTTATATTTACTATCTCCAAAGTCACATAACTTTGACCAAAGGCAAAACACCAAAAGTATGCAATAGTCTACTAAATGCGAGTAGACTATCACATAATTTGATGTAGTGAACTTTCAGTGAGTAATGCCAGCTTCACTACCAACTGAAATGCTGGCTATTAAACTTAATACACTGCTAACATATATAATATGTGCATATACACAAGCACATACTGTGGAATAGTGGTTAGTTAAATGTTATTCTTATTCTGAGGAGATGGGCATACACCTATAATATTGTGTGAACTTAATGAAGATAACTATAGAAATATGGAAAACGTTATTTTTTTATTTTACATTACTGGTCTTTTCCTCATCATACAGTAGTAGATTTTCATCTGAATCAGATGCTTAAGTGATATTAAAAGCAGTGCCTGCAGACAAAAAGTCAAGAACATTAGCCCAGGAATGGATGCACTTAGGTGAACCTAACCAGAAGAATCTGTGGAGTATTAGGGTCTAAATTGTTGATTTTTTTGTGAATTCCATGTGTATGAGATAGCTTCACCAGAAATGAAATATCTGAGACATGAAAAAAATTAGGGAATGTCTTTAACTGACTTAAAAATTGTGTGGCAGACCCTGAACTAGAAAGCAGAGAGTGTGCTTGTGTTCATTTTTATTGACAGTGAACCAGATTTTAGACTTTTTTTACTAAAAATAAACAACACATAAGCTGAAACTGTCTTTGGTAAGTACCACTCAGTTTTGAGAGCATATTTGGTCAAAATATTCCAAACTACTCTGTTTTTCCATGACTGCATTATAGCCTTTGAGTGCAAAACATTTTTTTCTGTTAATTTTCCCCCCTGAAAAGAGAAAACTATATTGTTCTGTTTACCTCATCTGGAAAGAGAGAGAGACAGAAAGTGAAATTATTGTTGTTTTAACAGTTTATGTACTGTTAAACCTTACAAAATACAAACTAATGGAGACTGATGCAAACATAGTTTAAAGCAGTATGTGATACAGGGTCTCTCATCAAGGTCTCTACTTGTCCTTTAAAATGGGTAAGGCAATTTGTTTACATAACTTTTGAGGGCTGGTATAATTGAGATGTTTAACTCACAGACACATGGTACAAGGTTTAATTCTCATCTTTGAAGGAAATTGGCTAAATCTAAAATGACCTGCAAGGTCAGTTGGCTTAGTGATTACCTATACAATCAAAAAGATAAAGATAATCGACTAAAGCCTAATGATGAGCATATCTCTGCCAGCACCATTGCAAAATGGTACCAAACATCTCAAAAACCAAGCAAGGTACCAAACAGCCCATCGGCACACCTATAGGTTCATAGGTGTTTACTAGGCAAACAACCACAAGGGGGCTTTTAAGCCTAATCATGGACACAAAGTCTCTAACAAAAAAAAAAAAACTCCCCACACTGCATGCCAAAAAAGGGAGTAATCCTCTCCCTAGACTGTGAGCAATCAAAAAGCAGACATGATGACTAATGTTCTCAAACAAGCATCTTTAAACCTCTTTATGATCTTGGCAGTATCATCTAAGGACACGTATTGAACTTTGGAATCCCTCTCACTTACTCCATCATTGACTGAAGCCCCAGATAGGAAGGACAGATGATATATTAATTTGTACTCCCCCATATTCTTCTTCTTGGAGAATAAATCCAAATATAACACACTACAGAGTACAAAACTTAGCATATGTAATGGGCCTAGTATCCTACCCGGTGGCACTTCTTTATCAGTTAAATCTTTTAAAATGTCTTCTTTACCTATGGTACATTTCAGGTTCATAAATTTAATAGTGGAAAATGAAGCAGAAGATTATAGTGGAAAAACCAACAGCAAAACTGCTTACGAAGTCTTCCTTGGCCAACTTATTTGGATAATTCTGCAGAAGACTGGAAAGTGTTTGTACATTGACAGTAGAATGTTTTTTTGCTACCAGTACTGGTTAAATCCCATAGCCTTTGGGCAGGGGGCCACTGACTTGTAATCCTTGCTCAGGATTCTCTGATAGAGCTGATTCTTTCATCCTATTAGACCTACCCATGTCAAACTGACTGTTGTTGGCCAACATTTTAATACCAAATGCTCTTTGTCTTACAAAGAGCAAACATAGCTGAATCAACAAGCTGGTCAGGTGCAATTTCCCCTGTTAAAGGCCAGTGTAATTTCCCCTGTTAAAGGCCAAACAAGGTTTTGGTTTACTGTTAACATCACCCATACTTGGGGAAGAAAGAGGTTTAGGTTTGCCCACCATCACACCTAGCAACATGTCAACATGGTACTCGCCCTGTCTCAAATTCTTATTGACTGCTCATAGAATTGCTCATGCAATTGGAATGTACCTGGCTAGACATCTCCAGCAGCTGGAGAGACCACAAAGGTACCTAACCAAGAGGATTACTGTCCTCAAACAGTTGCCCTATGCAGCACGATTGAAAAAGCTAAGACTGTTCTCTGTTGCATACCGCTTTCTCAGAGGCGATCTCTATCTAACGTACAGAACCATGTCCAACCCAGAATTGTTGAACATGCTCCATCTTAGCAAAACCAAATCTACTCGAGCTACACACTCTAGGGATATAAACCTCAACACAACAATAAATAGAACATGCTGGAGGGATAGATTCACTTCGCAGAGACTTCCCTTACTATGGAACAGGGTCCGATCTACATAAGACAGAGCCCCTCACTATCACTCTTCAAGAGGAACCTTGATGAGTGGATGGGTAACAGAAAGTTCACACCGGGGATCATACCAACAGCACTACTAGATAGGGGCCAAGGGTACTAGTTGCTAGTACAAGGGTCTAGGGAACTACTAAAGGGGTGGTGAATACCGCACAACGTGGCTGGGCTAATATATGCATTTGGGCAGATAGCCCAGTACCAACATATGAACCTATAGATAGCTGAACTTTTGATCATAGTAGAATCATGCCCAACCTCCCTTAAAGCAATAAGCTTCTCAAACAGTAATGAAGTATGTTAAAAGGGAGTGGGACTACTGAAACTATCTCTCCAAAATTAACCACCAAACAATAGATGAAACTATCCTGCCAAATGTTCCAGTCATGAATATATGACAGACCTTTTTGCTGCTAAAGCAGAAACTGAGTCTTTAGCACCTACAACATCCACTTCCAATACCCTTTGAATACCCCTCCCGGGTCTAATAAATCAAGGACATCAGTGAAATCACACTGTTGAATTTTATCTTTTACTGTTACCAGGATGTAAGTGGTAATATGCATCAGTCAGTAAAATGTCACTCCACCCTCTCTCCATACCTCTTAGTCGCCAGTGATGTACCACAAGGCTCTATCCTTGGTCCCCTCTTCTTTAACATTCTCAATGCCTTCCAGACATCCACACAACAGGCCTCCCTAATACAACATGAAGATAACTCCATGCTCATATGCACATCAGACACACTGACAAATGTGAAAAAAGTACTCAGGAAGTTATAACAGCCACTGAGATTTTGTAACTCACAACTCATGCTCAACTCCCCCCGCCCCCCGAAAAAAAAAAAAACAGTCTGCTTCTTTTTCCCCAAATCCTTCTCTCAAGAAACAACAAAATGTAAATCTGCTCTCTTAATAATAATACAACATTTGAAGTTTCATCTGATAGCAGATTGTTAGGATGATAGTGGATGCTAATCTTAAATTTGACCTGCATATATAAAATTGCAGTAAAAAAACTCACTAATAACTAGGAGTGCTTTACAGAGCCAAAAACTTTCTCATCAATGCAACTAAAACTACATTTGCCACTACTTATCTCCACCCCTCAGTACCTCATTGTGCTCCCATCCTTACTGACCTGCAGGTATCACAAAAAGCAAAAATAGAAACAAACACACAGCAGCCGGAATAATTCCACTAAAATTCCACAACACAAAAAAAAGCCAAGGTACCAGAATAAATCTTACTGGTCAAGATACTGTGTTGTGGAATTATTCCAGCTGTTGTGTGTTTATTTCTATTTTTGTTTTTTGTTTTTTTGTGTTTCTATTATGTTGCTGGATATAGTTTCTGCCTCTAGTAGTACTCCATCTCCTTCTGGCACTCTGAGTGATGCTGGAACTGTTGGAGGTGTGCTATTTGCTGACATTCTGCACGAAAGGGAGCTTAAACTATCCTCAAAGGATTTGTGGCTTTACAGTAGTGAAGATGGTTTCAATGAAAAGTTTGCTCAGTTGGAGCGGCTATTGTCAAAGGAGATGACTGTTTTTTTATGATACTAAGTTGCTTGAGAAACACATTTCCCTTAATATTACCCCAGAGGCTTACGAATTGATTGTTTGCCTGCTGGGAATTTTACCAGAAGAAAGTGATCTATTGGAGGACTTGAGAATGGCTTCTTTGAATTGTACTCTGACTTGGCTCCTTATTTTGATTAAATGCAACCAGAGAGTTGTTGAAAGGCTGCATTCAGAAATAACGGAGGTTCAGGATGCATTAATTTCTAAGGTATCTGATGCCAAATATAAGGAAAGAATGTTGAATATAAAAAGCAAGATCCAGCAAGTAGAAAAGAATATCTTGGTTCATAAAAAGAAAAAAATGAACCAAGACATTAATGATTTTGAATGTAACACTATTTATTATTGGCAACAGAAAGAACGTTTGGGAAGGCTGAAGGCCAGGTGTGGAGCTTTGAACTTGAGGGATACGCGTGACTGCTCATTTTCCTCAGCCGATACCAGTGTGAGCAGCGAGAAATTGTGACCTTTGATGATATACAACAGGGCTAAAACAGTAACTCTCAAAAAAACTCAACAGCAGGAATACAATCACCCAGGCAGAGACAAACACAGAGCAATTACAGGAAAGGTCAGGGGAACTACAACAACAAGAAAGTAACAGTTGTCATTTGGACTCTGAGCCTTGTTTACTGTTGTTTGAAAGAGGAAATGTTTGCGGACAGTTTAGAACTGTTAATGCATATGGTTTAGAGTGGACAAATGATTTTTCAATGTTTACTGTACTGCCAGCAGGGGAGAATGTGGTTGAACAACTAAAAATCGTGAATTTATCTGACATTGTATTGACAGAAGACCTTATAATGTTTATTGAATGGTCTGAAGTTTGTTCCCACAAGCATAGCTCTCAATCTTCCATCTCCAAAATGAGGAACACTAGCCATCATAACGTGGAACAAATGGGCAAAATGTGGAACACATACTAATGGTTTACTAACAGCTTCAACTAGGAAGGCCACAGGATGGTTAAACTATGCTGGTTTTACTTATAAAGAAGATCTTTTAATGAATTAATATGATTCATTTCTAGTTACCATGGATTTCACTTAAAAAAATTCCTAACACTGAATGTCTGACAGAGTCTTTCAATGTGGAACTCTGAGGAACTTTGAGGAACATGAACTTTTTAATACCCAAAATGAGGTATATTCCTCGTAATGAGGTACACTTGAGAGGCATGCCCAATAGGTTACCTTGTTTGGCAGATATTATTCTAGATGTGAAATGCTTTTGTCACAAATTGTTTTTGAAAGTGTATTTTTCACAATTTTGGCAGTAATAATAATGTTCTGTGGAAAGTTATTCATGATAGTGATAATGAATTGTTGGATGTTAGTTTATATGAAACTGATTTGTTTCCTGAATTGGTCGATGACTATTCAAATGATATGACAAATGTTAACATGAATGAAACTGTTTGTGAACAACATTGTGATGGCTTTAACATGGGTTATGGCTGTCTTGATTTTCCTAAATTCTCTTTAAAGAAGAGTAATTTTATGCCACCTAAGCACTCTATGGCAATTAAGTTGTTTGAAAATGTGGCCTGTAGGATGGTGGAATATGAATTTGATGTTTTTCTTAAGAACAATAAAATGTATAATTTAACTAAGGGTGAATGGCCAGAATTACGGACAGTATGCTCTCATATGGAGAAGTATGTTTTCAGAGAAGCAGATAAGGGTGGTAACTGTGTTGCAATGAATAGGGATGGTTATCATAGGTTCATAGGTAGGTACTAAGCTATTAGCCCTAGGGCCTATATAAGCCTAGCCAAAAATGTACCCTGGCTTCGCCACCCAAGAAAATGATTTTCCTGTGCCCCTGTTGAGCAGAGTCACAGAAGTGATCCCTGGGGCGAATTTCCCATTTCCCATCCAATCATCAAGATTTTTCTTGAAGAGTGCTAATGAGGAGCTTTGTTTGACATAGATCACAAAATGGTTAGAGATTTAATTTGTGATAACAATGATTATGTTCAACTTTCTAGCTGCACAGTACAGAGGTTTAATGGTGAGCTTCATGAAATATTGGAGAGAGGGGAAAGACTGGGTTTCCTAGGAAATAAGGATGTGCAGAGGCTTTTTGTTAAAGAACTCAAGGATCCTAAGTTTTATGCTATCCTCAGAATTCACAACAGCTTAACAAATCCCCATGGGAAACCTACTGTTTCTATGATAGGTTCATATTTGGAATATGTGGGCTTGTTTTTAAATTATCAACTTAAAAATATTTGGTGAAAGTGCCTTCGCACATTAAAAATACTGGAGAGCTATGTACAGGATTAAGGAAAGTGAGGTGGCAGGATGATTTTTTTCTGGGCCACACTTGATGTTAGTTCATTGTATACTAACATTGACATTAAATGAGGCTTGGAAGCTATAAGTAGAACTATGGGTGAAGGGCTAGATACCTCTTTTCTGTTGTCTTTGTTGGAATTCTGCCTCATAGTTATTTTAGGTGGGATAAAGAATTATTTTTTGAAAAAAGAGGCACTGGGGGCTTCCTATGCCCCTACTTATGCTGTGGTGTTTATAGGGACTTTGAAAAGCAGTTTATGTACCCCACTGAATATTTCATTAAGAATGTCTTCTATTATAGTAGGCTTATTGATGATTTGATATTTATTTTTAAGGGTTATCAACAGGAATTTTTGAAGTTCATGGAGCAGATTAATGGTACTATCCATGGTTTGAAATTTATTTGTCAACTTAACTCTGTGAGTATGACTTTCTTGGATATGGAACTGTATGTGGATAAGAATAATACAATTCAGTTTAAACCTTATAAGAAACTAACATTTGTCAACAATTTTCTTCATCCAGATAGCATGCATCCCCCACATTTAATTAAATTCTTACCTCATCGTGAATTTAGAAGAATTTATCAGAATACTTCTGATGTTGAGCTTAAAGAAAATTTTTTGAATGAGATTTACAATAGATTAAGACTCCAACCAACCCCCTCGCAAGTATGGCAGGTGCCAAGGCCCAAAATACCACAAAGTCAAACAAAAATCAAGGGCCAGCACCAGTGGAGGTTGCCAAAAAGTATAAATTTTATATAAATATATAACTAAATTCAACTAAGGAGTATAAATTACCCCCAAGACAAGACCCCCAACAGCAGTCTTTAATAGTTTGATTCATGCACTGAAGAAGGCTTATATAGCAGAAACCCGTTTGCTTATTTAATATATGGCATTTTGTGCTGACTTGGGGATAATTTATACTCCTTAGTTGAATTTAGTTATATATTTATATAAAATTTATACTTTTTGACAACCTCCACTGGTGCTGGCCCTTTATTTTTGTTTTACAATAGATTAAGCTCACAAGGATATTTTGAAACTATCCTGAAGCAGGGCCATAATATGATTTGGAAGAAACAGAATAAATTTGGTAATAGGTGTTTGAATGTACGGGGGTTGATAGAAAAAGAAACAAGGAATGTGATGAGATATTTCCCATTTTCAAACACTTTGGAGAAAATTATTAAGGAATTTTGGTATATGGTCTCAGAAGATGTGATTGTAGGTCATAGGACATCTTTTTCCCAAATATGTGACCTTCTCTTATGGAAGATATAACAAGTTGAAGGAATTATTAAGTGGGGATGGTTTGATAAGTAGAATGGATGAGAAAATTGGAACATGAACATGTGGGAATTGTTCAGTATGTGGTAGGGTTAGCAATTTAAGGGGTTAAAAAATTAATGGCAGGTTGTACAAGGCCAGAGAGGCTTTTCATTGTAACTCTCATTGGGTTGTATTTATTGTTGGATGTGGGTGTCACTATACCAAATGGTATATTGGGCAAACAAAGAGAAAGGTGAAGGTTAGAATAATGGAACACTTGGGAGACATTAGAAGATGGAATGGGAATAGTTCTGTAGCTGATCACTTTGTGTCTCTATGAGTAACAGTCCTTTGACTGGATATGTTTTGATTTAAATTTATTGTCTTGGTGTATGTGAATGAGTCTGAAGAAGCGATTAGCTGTTGAATTGCGAAACTTGGAATCTACTCAGCCGTGGTCAGTTTGTTTTATTTTATTTTTGTTACTGCCTTGAGGTGTAAACCAAGCGTTTATCCAGTCTTTCGACCTTTCCTTTTTTCTTGTATTTCAGTGTGCTGGCACGTCCAGTTTTGAAGTATGGGGTAGTTTTAAAGATGAGTTAAATAGGTTGGAATGCAGAATGATTATTAATTTTAGAACATTTTACCCCAGGGGAATGAATATCGATAGTCATTTAACCCTGGAATATAGAAATTGCTAAATTAGTTTTTATATGTGTAATTTTGCAGGTATATTTTTGTATTTAGAAATTTGCCAAAATAAAAAAAATATTTGTTACCATGGTTCTTTTTAAAAAAAAAAATGTACGACAAGGCTTTTAAATATAATTGCTATAATAAAAATATTGTAGGAAATTTTGTTATACATATGTATAAAATATCTGTGTAATATGAAATAACAATGTTTCAAAATGTTCATTGTATATATAAGTGGGGTATTGCTCTTTAAATGTGTAGAGAACATTATGGTTAATTGAATAATTAATTATTCATTTGTAACAGCTTTTGGTGTATAAATAGGGTGGATGTTAATTGAATAATTAATTATTCATTTGTAACAGCTTTTGGTGTATAAATAGTGTGGTTGTTTGATGTTTAAAGTATTCCTTTGAAGGTGAAAAGCCAAGGTACCAGAATAAATCTTACTGGTTAAGATAACCTGTTGTGTTGTGGAATTTTGGTGGAATAATTTCCAGCTGTTGAGTGTTTGCATTTTTGTTTTTTGTGTTTCTATCACAAAAAGCAAAACCTGAACAAAGCTATAAAGTGGCTACATCTGCAGCAAATACTCCTTTCAGAACCCACCAAAGTATAGTGCTAAAAGGCCTAAATGGGTTGGAACTACCACATCAACTAACATATACACAGTTTCTTACCGCTTATAAAATTATCTAGCATTCATCTGCTTGTCCATCACTAAATACCATTCTATGTAAGTCTGTTCCCACTCATGTTGCATGTCTCATGTATTCAAATGTGGCACTGAGGCACAGGATGGGTTCAAGTCACTTACTGTACACAAACACATCAGGAGCTGTAAGTGGAACACATACTTTGAACTTCATATGCTTACTGACTGATTCATTAATTCTGACACACTCACATGTGCATCTCCATTCAAGCTGGCACTCACTCTGAATGACTATACAAAATGGCACTGATCTTGCACATGGGGGTGGGAGGTTGGCATAAGGGTTAAGGTGTTTACATCATAGACACCACATGCAGGGTTTGATTCTCACATGAGGTAATTGGCTAGGTTTAAAATGGCCCCCAAGGGCAGTTAGCCTAGTACTAACCTATGAGCCTATGCTCGGTAATTTATATGCACATGCTCGCTGGCTACAGTAGCTGACTATAAAGTAAAAACACTGTTACCACTGCTAAGGTTGCCAAGGGAAGCAAAAAAAACTGTAAGCAAGACCTTTGACAGACCACCACAGCTCTGCTGCTAAAACCAAAAGCTTTAAAAAACGTATTAAAAAACTGAGTGGCAAAAACTGTTAAAAGCAAAGAAAAAGCAGGAGTGAATTCAATTTTGATAAGTGCTTTCAGCTAAAATAGCCTTCTTCAGATCATAAATCATTTCCTGCTTCAAAATGTATTTAATAATCTGATAACCAATCTCGAGTTTAGAATAGGGCCACATCCTCTTTGGCAACCAATAGTGTAATCTCTAACCATATTAATCCTCACAGCAAGATAGCCAATCACGAGCTAGAGGCAGGCTCGATCCTCACAGCAAGATAGCCAATCACAAGCTAGAGGCAGGCTTGTGTCCTCTTCAACACCCAGTGCTGTAACCTCCAATCATGGCTGCCCTGTGAGTCAAGCCTCCTGATCTAGACCAATCATCAGCCATTTCACTTTAGGATGGATTTCCATTGTTAAAGTCCGAAGGGCAGTGCGCTCTCATGTTGATGATCCAGTCTATTTCTGTGATTTCTATCCAATTCCTTATATCCCCTTCTCTTGATGTTATTTAAATGCACTCAAAAGTTTTAAAATTAAAACTATGTGTGGGGTTATGAACAATGTGCATAGCAATCGCATTGTTGGGGTAACTACTCATTATATCTCATAGACCGACCTTTAAAGTGCTAATCAGTTATGCCTGTATAGAAAACACTGCATAGGCAGTAGTACACCAGATAGAGTGGGTATTGAGTATTACAATTTGCACTTATATTGAAAGTATAAGTAGGAATAAAATGAACTTTGATCTATTACCTAACCAAGTAGCCAATCTCAAATTTAGGATAGAACCATATCCTCTTTAGCAGCCAATAATGTAACCTTCAACCATATTGCTCATTGCAAGCAGAATAGCCAATCACAAACTTGGGGCAGGGTCAAATTCTGTTCATGAGCCAGTAGTATAGCCTTCAATCATGGCTACCCTGTGGGTCAAGCCTCCTGGTATGAACCAATTATCATCCTTCTCACTTTCAAAATGGGTTTCAATGGAACTATGTTGTTTAAGCCCGGGAGGGCAGTGTGCTCTCATATTGACAATCCAATCTATTTCTCTGACTTCTGTCCAGTTCCTTATGCCCCCTTCTCTTGATGTTGGTTGAATGCACTCCAAAGCTTTGAATTTAAAACCATGTGTTGGGTTATGAACAATGTGCATGGCGAGTGCATTGTTAGGATCGGAATTCCTTATATCTCTCAGATGACGTAAAATATGATCATGAAAGTGCTGGTCAGTTTTTCCTATATAGAAAGCTGTGGAGTGCTGGATACTTTGGATACTTAAAAATCTTAGTTACTGCGAAAAAGTTGTACATTGCAAAAACATTTGAACATTTTTGCCTTTTCAAAATTTTTAAACACTTCAAAGATTATTTCAAATGCTTTAATCATGATGTTGCTATTTCGGACATTTTGAATAACTTGGAAATTATTTTGAACACTTTGAGTGCTATGCCACAAGTTTGGTGACTGAAAGTGATTTGAAATGAATTTAAGTACCTTCAAATAATCGCTGACCTGTTTGCGAGTTCACTCCTGTATATTACCTCACTTCTAACTGTGTGTCTCATGGTTTGCAAGCTGCTTCAACTTTGAATCCCATTCTGACACCATGTCATATGTCTTGTGTATTCAAATGAGACACTGAGGCACGGGATGGGCTCAAGTTGTTTACTGTACATAAACACATCAGGAGCTGCAACTGGAATATATACTTCGAACTTCACATACTTACTCACTGACTCATCACTTCTAACAAATTTATATGTGCATCTCCATTTAAGCTTGCACTCACACTGAATGACTATACAAAATGGCACTTATCTTGCATGTGCTTAGTAACTTATATGCATGTGCTCTCTGACTACAGTGGTTGATTAGGTTCAATATACATGCTGATCGAAAACTCAGCCATTCTGATCAGATGATCAAAAACTCTTCTCTGTCCACAAGCCTATCAAATCTGCTGGTTATGGTCTGCACTCAAACCATGTCACTAAGGCTTGAAACTCCTTGCCTATATCCATTAGGTCAATACCTTCCCTCCCTCCAGACCATTAAAGCCATTCTGAAAGACTTTGTAACCAAGATCTGTCACTGTTCTTGTTCTAACCCAGAATAAACTACATCCCTAAATATGAACAGGCATGTATTCATACTTCACATTTCTTCACTCAATTTGTCACTTCAATTAATTTCTCCCACCTGACTCTCTAAATATGTGATAACCCTGTTTTCTCTCTCACTTCATATTGCAATTCCCGTTTGTATTATACTAACTTACTTCACTTTCTCTAAACTGGCTAAAATTTCTCTAAATATTAAATCATTGTTATATAAGTTGTATGTAGTTTTAACCATCGTTTTCACATTATGGGTGGTACTCATAGTCTGGGGCTGTGCAAGTGTGCAGCACATATCTGCAGACAGTGACACTATGTGAGTATCCTAATCAGGTCAGTGTAAAGTAGATACATTGAATTCAGAAACATGAAGCAATTTCTATAATCACGTCCTTTTTTTCCCCTGAATGTGTAAGTTATGTAAAGGTAAGCTTTTCATACATGTGAAGTATTTTGCGGTATCATAAATTGCATCTGCCTTGGTATACCACTGTCAAGAGTGGCTGATCGCAGTCATGATTAAAGCATTATAGCAAAACTACAAACTGCAGCAGCTAAAACTGTTTTTTTTTTTAAGTAAAGGGGTTAGAATAGTTTTATATAGGGGTATCCTTTTGTGGATACCCTGATGGTTTCATTAAAGAATAAAAAGGGGATGATGGGAAAGATTGAAAAAGGGTAGGCAAATAAAGAAGGGAACACAGAAGGGAAACATCAGAAAGCTGAAGAAGGTTGGAGAGGATGGGCACTATATTTTTGTCAGGGACAGACCCCCACATTTTCAAAAGTTTTTTTTTTGTAAGAGGATGGTGTGGATGGGAAATAGGGAAGAAGATGTAGGAGAAACAATAAGGGAAGAAGGGCTGAGGAAGTCTTAACTGTGTACCCAGTCCAAAGAGCTTCAAACACATCTACTGACAGATGGTGTTGCAGTGGAGGTTCCTGATGTCGAGCGGGTAGGGGCCTGTGTTGGCAAAGTGGTCAGCATCAACTGGGTGCATGTGTCTTCTGCACACTGAGGAGATGCTTCAACTGGTGTAATTCTCTTGTCTACTACCACTTCTAGTATACCCTCAATCAAACTCCAAAGCCCCCATTCAGTGAGGCTTGCCAGGCTGCCTTGCGCTGGAGTGCCTGAAGGACCAGCGCCTCCACTTCAACTCTGCGAGGATGTCTCCAGAAGGGCAGAGGGTGACCTCTTCCCTAGCCTTGGAGGTATGTGCCTAGTCTGTTCAAGAGGGCTTTGAACCTGTATAAAAAGAAAATGAAATGGCAGAGAAGCAAAACAATAAAGTAAAAAGAAATTCATAAGCAAATTATTAAATAAATGAGAAAAAAGGGGCAGGGAAAATAACACAGAAAAAAACCCACAATAAATCCACACAATACTGTTTTAAAGTGATATATCAAGTCAATTAACCACTGAGAAAAATATCTTAATTAAAGTACAGTTTTGAATGGGAAGTGCTTATGCATACATTTGGGGGTAGGGATTGGTGAAGTACTTATATAACTTGGGCAAATGTGTAAGAGTACTGCTTATACTTACTTGTAATGAATTGAAATGGCAAGTGAATTTTTCTGTTGGAATAGTTATGTGTTTCAATTCCATACTTTTTAAACACATTTTGCAGTACACAGTCATCAAACATGAATGAAATCACAAACTACTGCAGTTAATTATGCTTAGAAGTGGCAGTATAACACATTTTCCTCTATCTGTTCCTGTCTTACTTTGAATTTCTTTCAGCTGCAAAGGTATAACAACAGTTGCTGCATAATTACCACTGAAGTCAGTTTTAAAAGCATTGCTGTACTACTGTTTATGCTACCCCTGAATTACGTGCAATATTTTTTTCTATAGTCAGTTAAGTAATAAATATCTGATGGACACCTGTCACTCTTTCCAGAAGATTCTACCAGTATCTTGGTTCTTATCTTTGCTTGTTGGGAATTGTCCCCCGGATTCAGCAAGCTCTGCATGGCATGCAGGAATAGTGCAGGATGTCCTGGAGGCAATATGGCCACCGTGTGATCCAGGAATAATCTCCATGGATGTGCACGAGCGCTCCTGTACTAGTCCTTCACGGACACAGCTCCTGTATGCAAATTACCTCATTTGCAGGTGAAAACCATGCAAATTAGGTGGATTTGCAATCCAAGAAGCTGTCAGCCAGCTGTGCAGGACTAGTGTAGTGTGCAGAAATGTACGACAGCTCCAAATAAAGGGTGTATAGTATGTGTAAAGCATGCCAATAGCCAAATATATGGCCATTGGCATGGAAAACAGTTGGCAAAAAAAGAAAAAAAAAACTTTTATATTTTTTTAGCTGATTTCGGCTGTTTAAGCATAGGGCCGAAAACAAAAAAAAAAAACCTGAAATAAGCATTCTAACCAAAATCACTAACTTGCCATTATACTCACTGGCAGGCAGAAGACAACATGGCCAGTGAATAGTGGTTGCTAAGGGGAAAGTCTCAGTGTGGGACCTGTAACTATGCATTAGCAGGCAATCCTATGCAAATGAGGGAATGATACTGAATCTCAGATTTCCCCACAATGCTAGCCAGCACCCAAACATGTAAGTGCAGGAATAGCATGGTTCAAGCCTAAGAGTTAGCTGACATCATGGGGGGTGTGTCAGGCATACTGTAAGCTTATTGGAGTCATGTGGCTCGGGTTTTCCCTTAGCTTATCAGAGCTAAGCAAGGGAGTGTGTCTGAAGCTGCCATGCACTCTTTACATTGCCTAAGCGGGTTTGTGTGCAGTGCATCGTGTTTTAAAGGGAAAAAAAAGTAAACCAGGAAATAGCAGCTCCATGCACATCTGAGCACTGTGTTTGAGCTGCACATCCCTGGGCTTAAACAGGAAGGCAATGGGAAAGGAAAACAGCAGTAGGAAGGTAATCAAGAAGAACTAGCATAGCTGGCAGGTGAAATGTATCAGAATCAGCCAATTACACAGGCAGCAGCCCAGCCCAGCACACTACTATAAGCTATGCAAACACCTTTCCCTCTGTTTTTTCCCACATACTCTACACCACCGGTGTACACAAGCAGGGAAATTTTAACAAACAAAAGCAACAAAATGATAGGGGCTGCAGCAGCTATCATACATCAACATGTGGAAGAAGCTGACAGTGGTGAGGTTGAGAATGCTGTTGACCAACCCACAGTGAGGAGACGGAGAAGAATGTACAAACCCAGGGTAACCTACCAGGGGCTACATGAGCTGGAGATAGTGGAGCACTATAGGGTGGACAGGGACCTCCTACAGCAAATTGTTGAGCTGTGCTGGCCATGCCTGACACACAGAACTAACAGAGGGGAACCCATCCCAGTAGATACCAAGGTATGTGTAGGCCTAAGAATACTAGCCACAGGTACCTTCCAAAGGCCAACTGGGGATATCATGGGGATCTCACAGGCATCAGCATCCAGGGTACTCCACCAGTTCCTGGTTGCCATGTCAGCAAATGCCGGTGAGCACATATATTTTCCACAACACCCGTGAGGCATTGGCCAGCAATATGCATCTCTTCCACCAAATAGCAGAATACCCTGAGGTAGTGGGTGCTATAGACTGCACACACATATGCATCAAAGCACCACCCAATGAGCAGGGTAGGGTCTACATCAACCACAAGGGCTTCCCCTCCATCAACTGCCAGGTCATGTCTGATGCCCAGGGCATTATAATGAATGTGTGTGCTGGCTGCCCTGGAAGCTATCACGACTCCCACATCTGGCATCTGACGCAGCTGTACCAGAGATTTGCCAGTGGGGACATCCCTTACGGTCGCCTAGTTGTGGATGCTGGTTACGCACTGGAGCCGTGGCTGATGGCACCCATCAGAAATGCACACACACACACTTGAACAAGAACTCCATAATGAGACACACGCACAAACCAGAAGCATAATAGAGCATGTGTTTGGGATGCTCAAGTCACAGTTCCAGTGCCTGGACACATCCGGCAGAGCCTTGCAGTACTCACCAGCTACATGTACTCAAATTGTCATCATATGTGCCATGCTACACAATATGATCCTGTGGAAACAGCTGCAGCAGGAACAGCATGAGTGAGGCAGGGCCACACAGCCCCCCACCATTGCAAGGCCTGCACAGGCACAGAGTGACTCAGAGGAGGAACAGCCTGAGCCTGCCTCAGTAGGCAGAAGGAGGTGTGCCCAGTATGCCCTGGCCTTGGCAAAGAGGCAACGCATAGCACTTACACTGAGACAGTAGGGACCCAGGGAATGACACTTCTCTCTGACTCACACATACAGTAAAAGGGATGCAAACATGACACTACCTGTGCTTAACCATGTATAGAGAGTGTACTACGTGCATCTGACATAGTCAGGCCCCAGCACCATCCTCAATACTGGCACAGCCACAAGGTAAGTCACTCTTCCTACCAATTGCTCACTGGAGTAGTATGTGCTGTTGCTTGTATCTATGGTATGGATGTGAGCATGCAAGGGAACTGGGTGGCTGAATGGGATGCCAGCAGATAGTAGACACCTATAGTGGCAGCATGCTGTAACAAATACTGGTGTCACCATAGTAGCCAGTACTAGACAAGGTGACAAAACCCACTGCAGGAAATGTGCTGGGCCACATGTGTGTCCATATGACGCACACATGCCAGTCAGGGAGGCTCACATACCCAACAATAGTCTCAGCCAGCAGGACAGGTGTAGACAAACACAAACAAAGGCTGTGCGAAGGCCTCTGATTGATGGCTATGTGTAACCTCCCGGCCTACACAGACAGACCACAACAGGTCAGGTAGTGAGATGTTAGTTTTGAAGGGTAAGAAGTCAGAAACTGAAATGTAGGTCAATCAAACCTAAGACCTGTAGTACACTGATATGCCTCTAGTCAGAGTGATAGGTTAGAATTCAGAATGAAATGGAGTACCTGACATACCAGTACAGTCATAGCAAATGTGTACAAGTGTCAGGTGTGCCCCCCAATCCTATGTAGAAATGTAGTAACAGTAAGGTGTGCTCCCCTCCCAATCCAATGTAGACACGTAGTAACAGTCAGGTGTGCCCCCCCAATCCTATGTAGAAATGTAGTAACATGTATGTGTAGGTATAATAGTGGGACACAGATTACCTGAGCTGGCCAAGGTAGCAGGATAGATTGTAGTATGTGTACAATATGCAGGTCTGCATGTGTTAGGTTTGTGTGTGTTGTATATTGTGTGAGAGTGGTCAGTATGTATGCATGGTGAGGTTTGTCCTGGTGGCCATTGCCCAGTACTGCAGATGACAGGGCCAAGTTCTCACAACTGCAGTGCCAAACACAATCCTTCACAGTATAACACATTCCAGCAGTAAGCCATAGTAAATGTATATGTGTCACCATCTGAAAGATGGATATGGCATGACTGCCGACCCAGATATACAAGCAGTACCCAGACAGACAGTGTATAATATGTAACTATCCAATGGATGCATCCTTGGAATTGTACATACAGGTTTGCAGCACATTATCTGGGCTTGTAGTAGGGAATACCGATGTCATCTGGCCAAACACTGGCAGACCACAAAGGTCATAGGCATGATGTATTGAGAAACAGCTGATGTCCGTGCACAAGCCAGCGTAAGTGGAATACCCCATGCATATCTGTGAGTCAGATGCAAGTAGTGTCCATAGCACACATGCACCCAGCTCACCCCACCACCACCCACAGGTACCTCTCTGGTGTTATCCCTGCTGTTAGGAATGAGTACAATATGACCCCCACCTGTCTATGGCAATAGCAGAAGAATGCAGCATGCAGAGCAGGTGCCCCATGCAGGTGTGACCCTAGCTGTAAGCACCCTGCCAGCATCCACACCACTGGATCAATACTGACAGAAAGTATTGGCATGAACCCCTTGCTCACCTACCCTGTCACCCCAGGAGAATATAGTGTATTGCAATCTGGGACTGTAGGACTGACAGAATGCAATGGCCTGCTACAGCTGGCCTGCATCACTACCAAATGGCCTACAGTCCTTTGCCAAAGGCCTGTGTCTCACCCGTACTGCCAATGTATGTTATGTCATGGACTCCCAAATAACAACATAACACGATCCACAGAACCCAAATACAAGGCCATGTGGACAAATCACAGTAACATGTCCACCATGTCCTACTGCATGATCTGTGGACCAACACAAAATTACTGCTGTGATGAGGTGATATCTATAAGGAAAATATCATAGAATGTTTGCATAATGTATGGAAGAGGATAGAATAATAGAGGGGGGGTGGGAGCATGGGCGGCATGGAGTGTATGAAGTCTGAAACTTAGCCCTGTGCACATACTATCCATGGCTGCAAACACAAGAATGAGTGGCTACAAACCTGCTCGTAAACCACAATGTGTAGAGGTAATGTCCAGAATTATGACCCCCTGCCTCTGGGTAACCTGTGTGAATCTGTACAACTTTGAGGTATCGCCACAGCAAGATATGACCATTCTGTCACGTTAATGGATGTAGAACCATGGGATCCTCTGCCACCATTGTACCAAGGTGCTGAACCATTTACACAGACCCAGTAGCA
This sequence comes from Protopterus annectens, assembly GCF_019279795.1. NCBI lineage: Eukaryota > Metazoa > Chordata > Ceratodontiformes > Protopteridae > Protopterus > Protopterus annectens. The sequence goes on along the minus strand of NC_056733.1, from coordinate 141,945,989 downwards.
AGTGTCTGCAGCTTCTCCTCCAGAATGGCATGAGTGTGCAAGAATATGTAGGCTGCTGACCACAATACTGGACACAGCTGCATTCACCCTGTGTTCCCCAGGACATCACTGCAAGCAAATATGTCTACCTTACAAAACTTGATGACATAAAACATCACAGTGTATAACAATACATATGTCTGAATATCTCTGATAGCACCAGGACCATGTAGCAGAAGCAGCACAGACACAATTACCTACAGTAACCCACTATCATTTGCCCATTTTGACCCCATATTGTAAACTGATCTACAGAATCCTGCAGAAACAGTTTGCTAGCTGTAGGTCTAGAAAACATAAGTCTGCAATGGAGTACATTCTATCTGAAATGGATTCACACATTCAGTACAGAAGGTCATACTGGGCATGCTCCCACACGTAAAGAAATGAAGCCCATGTCTGGCAACAATAGTGGACCATACATATTTGAAAGTCGCAGATGTTAGTGCATACACTCCTCAGTACACACCAGTCATGCTTTGCACACAAATTGGATGGGAATACACACATATATCCTAGAACAACACACTATAATAGGCCAAAAATACACATACATAGATGTGTATAAGAGAGTGACAGCGACAAAGAGCCTTCCATCATGAGGCCTTTCCCACCCAGCACACATCCAATTGGCTAAAACCACATGATGTGCAAATATCAATCACCGTAGACATTTGCCTCTGGAATCCCTCAGCATTATAGTGTCTGTGGTGCTAGTGCTAACTGTGTAACATGACTGTACAAGTCAGTTGTCATCTAGTAGTTGTATAATCATGCCTGTGAAATATAAACCTGCATGTGCCTGAGTGTGGTGTATCTGCCTCTAGATGAATGGATTATGGCTCATGCACACACACTGCACTCCCCATTGCCCTAATATGGCAATCCTGCTGACGTCTTCACATTGAAATACACCTTTGGGGACACAGTCGCTCATTAATCCCCATGGCATGTCCTATAACTGTGTAATGCTGTAGTGTGATGTACTAGTTAGGTAGGAGTTCTAATCCCAGAGATGGCAACTGTGTGTGTGTGTGTGTTTGTCTGTGTATGGATCAATGTTTTTTAGACCAGTCACACTCGCTACAATTTCAAATGCCCTACTTTGGCATGCCTGCTGATGTCATTCACTTTGGAATACACCTTTGGGGAAGGAGTAGCTCAGTAATCCCTGTGGCATGGCCTATAACTGTGTAATGCTGTAATCTGCTAAACTAATTAGGTAGGAGTTCTATTCCCAGACATGGAAAGTGTGGATGTTTGTGTGTGTGTTTGTCTGTGTAGGGAGCAATGCTTTTGAGGTCATTCACAGTCACTACAACCTCCAGTGCCCTTCTTTGGCAAGGCTGCTGATGTTATTCACTTTGAAATACACCTTTGGGGAAGGAGTAGCCCAGTAATCTCCGTGACATATCCTATAAATGTGTAATGTTGTAGTGTGATAAACTAGTTAGGGAGGAGTTCTATTCCCAGACATGGTAAGTGTGGATGTTTGTGTGTGTGTGTGTCTGTGCAGGGAGAAATGCTTTTGTGGCCATTCACAGTCACTACCCAGTCATCTCTGTGGCACATCCTATAACTGTGTAATGCTATAGTATAATACGCTAGTTAGGTAGGAGTTCTATTCTCATACATGGCATGTGTGGATGTTTGTGTGGGTGGTTGTTTGTCTGTGTAGGGAGCAATGCTTTTGAGGCCCATTCACAGTCACTACAACCTCCAGTGCCTTATTTGGCAAGCCTGCTGATGTCATTCACTTTGAAATACACCTTTAGGAGAGATGTAGCCCAGTAATTTCTGTGACGTGACCTATAACTGCATAATGCTGTAGTGTGATAAACTAGTTAGGTAGGAGTTCTATTCCCAAACATGGCAAGTGGGGATGTTTGTATGCCTATGTAGGGAGCAATGCTTTTGAGGCCATTCACAGTCACTACAACCTCCAGTGCCTTATTTGGCAAGCCTGCTGATGTCATTCACTTTGAAATACACCTTTGGGATGAGAGTAGCCAGGTAATCTCTGTGACGCGTCCTATGAAGTGTGATAAGCTAGTTAGGTAGGAGTTCTATTCCCAGACATGACAAGTGTGGATGTTTGTGTGTGTGTGTTTGTTCATCTGTGTAGAGAGCAATGCTTTTGAGGCCATTCACAGTCACTACAACCTCCATTGCCCATCTTTGGCAAGCCTGCTGATGCCATTCAATTTGAAATACACCTTTGGGGAAGAAATAGCCCAGTAGTCTCCCTGGCGCATCCTGTAACTGCATAATGCTGTAGTGTGATAAAGTAGTTAGGTAGGAGTTCTATTTCCAGACATAGCAAGTGTGGATGTTTGCGTGTGTTTGTTTTGTCTGTGTAGGGAGCAATGCTTTTGAGGCCATTCACAGTCACTACAACCTCCTGTGCCCTTCTTTGGAAAGCATGTTGATGTCATTCACTTTGAAATACACCTTTGGGGTAGGAGTAACTCAGTAATCTCTGTGGTGTGTCTTATAACTGTGTAATGCTGTAGTGTGATAAACTAGTTAGGTAGAAGTTCTATGCCGAGACATGGCAACTGTGAAACTGTGTACGTGTTTGGTACCAACTGTGAAACTCTGTGTGTGTGTGTAGGGAGCAATGTTATTTTGGCCATTCACAGTCACTACACACACCTACAAATGGAGAACATTGATAACAGTGCAGTAACAGAGATCTGATCCAAGCATCCAGAGAGCACCCCTACAATACCACGTACAGCTCTCACCACACCTGTTGGCCACCAAACCAGGACCATAACAATAAAGGTGGAAGAGTGTCCATACTCACCAAGGATATTCACAACACCTGATTACTTGCCCAACAGAATGTGTTTGAAAACCCCCCAGTGCAACTAACAGTATGTTAGACTGCATTCCAAATTGTAGAGCTTGCTACAGATCCCCCACCATGCCCCATGATACTCATTACAGCCTTTGAAGCATACTGTGAAATATTATGATACACGCAAACACCCTAATACTGGGTGAGTTACACTACCCTGCTATTAACTGGGAAAACTACTTGTGTGCCAACACGTGTGCCCAACGGTTCTTGGAAGTCATAATTCCCAATGCCCTGGAACAAGTAACCCATAGTCCTACCAGGGAGTCAAATATCCTAGACCTGGTCATTACCAACATGGGACATCAATGCTCCACACCTATGGTCACCCCATTGGTGGTCAGTTATGCCCATGAGCTAATCACCCTTAACATCAACATCCGTTCTCCACACCCCAGTAAGGACACCTCCGTAACACACATCTCCAAAGCCAATGTCATGCTACACGTCAGAGGTGACTAACATCATGACACCCATGCAGAAGGGAACTGAAAGGACAACTACTGAATCATACATGAAGGCACTGTATAAGCACATCCACTCATGCATGAATCATGCCATCCAATATTGAACCAAGATGCTTCTCATCCAAGAGAAGGATGCCAATGTGGTATCCTCCTGCCATAAACATACTGTACAACAAAAAGGAGGAAACTCTTGCAACAATGGGGGACTTTTCAGGATGCAAAATACTCCCTTACCAGCTACAGTAAGAGGCAGAGACCCCTCATAACATCCACCAGGGCTAGTTACAAACATAATATAGCCACAGATGCCAAAGACAACTGCGAGTCGTTCCATAACTATGTGAGGAATCTAAATGGCAATGCTCAGAACTGCTGTGAGCTACAACAGGATGGTACTAAATTTACTCCTTCCAGGGATATTGCCAATATCCTGGCAGATTGATTCAGTGCCAACTTCACCCCTCTCCCAACCCCCAAAGGTCCCATCTCAACACAGATAGATTGCCATATGCCGGTAATAATGGCCACATCGGTAAAAAACACACACTGCAGAGCTATGGCAACAGCAGCCATGGGACCAGTTAACATCCCAGGCTGTGTACTACATGAGCTACAAACTGCACTTGCACCTCACCTACATGCCATGTCTAATCATAGCCACACCTCAGGCTTTGTGCCCACTGTGTGGTGCACAGCTACAGTTATCTCAGTCCACAAGTGGGGATCCACCTTGGATTTTGGGAACTACAACCCCAGCAGTATGATGTGCCTGCTCTGCAAGGCCATGGAATGTATTATCATGGAAATTAAAACAGAGGCATTGGCAACCTGCAAACACTGGACCCTAACCAGGTTTGGTTTGTGAAAGGCCAATCATGTCACCTCAATCTGAATGACAACTATGAATCCATCTCCAGAGCTATGGATGAGGGTAAGGTGGTTTACACAGTCTATTTGGACCTCACCAAGCCCTTCGACACCATCACCCAGTCGGGAATCATAGATAAATGTATCTAGCTGGCCATTAATCCCAATGTCACCTGATGGGATCCCAACTGCTGTACTGACACAACCCACATTGTAAATGTAGGTGACACCAACCCAAGCCCCAGACAAGTGACAGTTGGAGTACCTTGGGGTTCAGTCCTGGCACTGCCCTTGTTCAGCATCTACTGGTCTGAAGTACAGTTCAACAGTAAGGGACACCGGCAAACAAAGGTCGCAGATGACTGCACACTGGGAGCCAATATTGAATCCCCACATGATATGGATATTCTACAGAAGGGCCTTACAGAAATACATGCTTGGTAACTGAGCCATGGGCTCAGGATCAATGCCAAGAAATATACAGTTATCCCCACTGGGAAGAGACATGTACCTGTGAAGTACCACATAGGTGGCAGTACACTAAACACCTAAAGTGTGATAACAAACTTAGGGACACAGGTGGACAGTGGTCTCACCTTTGATAACCACATTACCACAACAGTCAGGAAACTCACCTATATGACACACATCCCACTAATGGTTTTACATTCAGAAAAAGGAGCCCATTGTCCCACTGTAGGCATCTCTCAGTAAACCAAGTACAGTCAATAGCCTGTTACATATGTACCTCACAAGACATCTGCAACAAGTAGAGAGGCTGCAGGCATACATCATGAAATGACCACAGGCCTAAACTAGATGTCCTATGCTGACCATCTGAAAATCATCCAGCTATACTCTGTCACGTGTTGTGTTCTCAGAGGTGATCTCTGCTTAACATAACATGCCATGTCAAACCCACAGCTGTTGGACATGCAACACTTAGAGAATTCCAGACCTTCACAGCCACATGCTCCAGGGATCCAAATCCTGTCATCACAATGAACAATACATGCAGGAGGGATGTGTTCCTGACCCAGAGACTCCCCAGACTCTGGAATAGACTGCCCATACATGTCAAGCAGAATGCCTCTTTGGCCCTCTTCAAAAGGAATTTGGACGATTGGATTGGAGATAGGACATTTACCCCAGGGATCATGTCAGCTGCCCTGCTAGACAGGGGTGCGGAGAAGTATATATTGTGGGAAGTCATAGCCAGAGAATTGTCATGTCTAGGCATGTATAGGCCCTAGGGATGATAGCCTAGTATCAACGTCTGACCCTATGAACCTATGAACTACACTTTCCATTACCCAGCTTGCCAAGGTTGCTGATGTCATTCATTTTGAAATACACCTTTGGGGAAAGAGTAGCCCAGTATTCTCCATGGTGCATCTCATAACAGCGTAATGCTTTAATGTGATATACTAGCTTGGTAGGGGTTCTAATCTCAGATATGGCAAGTGTGGATGTTTGTGTGTGCGTTTGTCTGTGTAGGGAGCAATGCTTTTGAGGCCATTCACATTCACTACAACCTCCATTGCCCTTCTTTGGCAAGCCTGCTGATATCATTCACTTTGAAATACACCTTTGAGGAAGGAGTAGCCCAATCTCTGTGCCACATGCTATAACTGCGTAATGCTGTAGTGTGATGTACTAGTTAGGTAGGAGTTCCAATCCCAGACATGGCAACTGTGAGACTCGGTATGTGTCTGTGTGTGTGTGTCTGTGTTTGCCATTCATATCCTGTGTGGAGGTGGCTGTGTGTAACAACTGGACTCATTGTGGAGTGGGTTTTGCAAATGTCTTATATGGTGGGCCTATTATATGTCACAATGTCCACCTTACAAGGATAACAGATGTCACACAGCAGAGAGGCTGGGGTTGAAAACCCATACCCCTACATGTGGCATCAAGGTCTGGTGAACAATTTAGGCAACCCTTGTATTACCCAGAGAACACTCTCAACCCATGTCTCCTACACATACACAAATACGAACACACTTGACTAGGCAACAACCACTTTGTTGGTAGTTCCCTGCATATTGCCCACAGATAGTAACCATGGTGTGATTGCAGTGGACTACAGAGGGCATGGCACCCTGTCCCATTACTACAATAGGCACATAATTGCAGACAGTGTACCTTCACTATGTTCCCCACTGGAAGCATGCACCAAATGTAGTGTCATCAAATGTAACCCACAAAGGACATAACATGCCTTAAACACATGCCCTGTATGGACAGATGCCACTTACACCAGGGAATACCTGTATCATGCTGTCAATGTAGGTGCAGGGTCCACCTGGTGTCCATTGCCAGTTCCCACCACATTAGGCCAGGAATGGCAGATCTGATGATAACAATCTGTATGCACAACATGCCGCAGACACCCCAGGTACATGTCCACATGTCACAGATCATGCATGTGGGGCGAGTGCACATCCCAGACACCATCCATGTCATGGACTATAGAACACATACATGGCAAGTATTGCACAGCACTGGCCACCCACAATAGTAACCCAGATGACTGGATGGTGAATACAATACCCACCTGTGTGGGCCAATCCAGGCATTACACTCCTGAGCCACACTGCAGACCATTGTCATGTGGCTTGATGCCAAGGTATGCCCTTTACCTGACCTTATACAGCCTTCTGGCAGAGTCAACCACTGCACACCTGTGAAGCAATGCACCCATGCATGTCAGTACAGGCAACCTGTGTCTGTGTATGTGGAGTATAATGATTTTGACCTCATTCACACTCACTACACCTCCCATTGGCCTACTGAAGCATGCCACCTGATGTCAGACACCTTCACATACCCTTTGCCCATATATCATCCTGATAACCCCTGTGGTGCATGTGATATCTGCGTATTACTGTATTGTGGCAAACTAGCTAGTTAGGAAGTCTATTCCTGACCCTGCCAACTGTGTTAATGTATGTGTGAGTCTCTGAGAGTGTGTGGCTCTGTTGACATTGACACCTATTCATGTGGACAGGCACGTGTACTACATCTACCTTATCCCTCCTATATAACTGTTGCAGATGTCACTCACCATCAGATATACCTTTGGACAGCTCCCCAACATGTAAACTCTGTGGTGCATGCAATAACTGCAAAGACATGTGATAGCAATATATAGTCAGGCAGGGGTTTATAACCCAGCGCTGGTAAGTGTGTGACACAAACATGCTTAGGTTTTACTCTCCCACCCCCTTCCCTGTCTTACTTTGTCTCTGTCTGTGTCTCTCACTCCCTCACTGGTGGATGTGGAGAAGTGCACCTGCTTTGCTTAGGAAGCAGCTTGTGTTTTGTAAGTGATACTCATGATCAGCTGATTGCCTCTGCAGGAATTGCAGTCCCCCACTAGCTGATTGCATTTGGAACAGCTCTGGTAACATTCCCATAGCCAAATAAATGGAAATACACTCCTATATCTAGGAACATCATGTCGGTGTTGGATCATTTAAATCACTGTGAGCAGGACCTTATGTCAGTGTTTGGCAAACAGCATCACAGATGGTATTGGGATTTACCTCTAACAACATACACTGTGGAGACATGCCAACAACAGGAGGGGGATGTGCCAGACATGACTACAAAATGTTAAGTGTTGCTCTTCTGCATTTGGAGTAATGTTGGTTTAATACGGTGTGTGTGGATATGGCTGGTCTACATTATTTAATACCTGTCATGACAGTGTAATGTGTTTGTGGAAACTCCCACCTGTAGGGTTATCTGCAGACTGGGCAGCGTTTGGAGTCTTATGTTTCTTGTGTTACTCACAGATCACATATCTTAGAACTGCAGAAACATAGAATGAGGATTGTAGTCAGTACATGGTGATAGCCATGACAGTTACTGACTTCATATCCCTCATAGGACATATGTCACAACAAACCCTGTTGCAACAGTAAATGTATGAGGGTATCACAGCAACATGCCAATATTGGCCCAGTGTTTGTGGCTCCAGCCATAAGTGTGTCAACCTTTGTACATATGTCATGCAGTAAGAGGTGCATATGTTCTGTACACCATTATTTATTGACATCATACCTGATAACAAGCTAGTCAGATATCAGACTGCTAGATATGTTATGTATAGTAAGGCTTGCTTCTGAGAACATAAACTGGGCATTCTGTGGTTGTGTGTACAGTAATGGGGTCTGTGTACTTATGGTGATTGTCGACAGTATGTGTATTGCGAATAAGTACCTTGGCCTGTGTAAAGACTGTGGTAGATGCCATTGTTCTTGGTCCTGTTCTATCTGATGTTACATGCTGCTCCAGTGTACGGCACCCTATTGGCTCACATGTTTGTAGGCCAAGCACACGTGTCCTATACCACAGACAGGCATTGGACCACACTGTCTTGACCCAGTTTATGTAGGGTTAGTGTGTGAGTGGCACATATGATGATAGTGTTTATCAGGCAGTCCATATAGTGTCATATTAAGCTTGCGTACCATATGTGGCTGTGTTCACATTGGTTGTGGGTATGCACTTTCTCACAGTTGTCTGTTACTCTGTGCTGTGACATGTCTGTAGAGCCTGCTATATTTGCAGCTACATGTGTATTCCCCCATACAAAATGTAGTCCAGTGTTGTGGCAGTCTGCCTGTAGTTTGCACAGTGCTTTGTTACATGCCTAGCAGCTTAGTATAATTACCCAGTGTGATGTTATGTCCAGATATTTGCAAGACGTACCGCTGCCAGGACACCATAACTATTGTGTATTTCTGACAAAGCAGTGGGATTCTGTACGATATATGTCACTAACTACTGGGTAGTATGTGGCCATGTGACCTCTGCACCACCAGTTATTATGTGTCAGGACAGACAGGTGTCTGTGTGAATGCATAAAATGTGTGGACATATGTAGTATAGTATTTATGTGATATTCCCATGTACATGGGTGTTAACATCCACATTGTCAGGCTTGGTCCACATGTCTTGCATGAAGGGGATCTGTGTACACCTCTGGACCAACCAGAGGGTGCCAGACTGTCCACATATATTGGTTATATCTCTGCTGCAGTCCACAGGATCATTACTGTGCTATCAGTGGTATTGTACTATGATGTCCTTAGGATGTCTGTCAGTAACCAATGGCATACATGTCAGAAGAATATGTGACCTCCCACACACAACACGTCTGTAAAGACAACCCCTCTTACAGTAGCAACAGTCTACATATATACCTGCAATACATACATGACATCACCTTGCACTAAGAGGTTGATACTATTGGTGCTGAGGTAGGGCTCCACACCATGTTCTGGACATATGGTAAACATATGTATATAGGGAAAAACAACAGTCCCAAGGATGAAGCAGCAGCAAAAAAATAATAAAAAATAAACCACCAGTCTGACAGAACAATGAAGGAAACCACAAGCAATAGCAAAAAACAGTTTAATATCACTTTTGTCTCAAAAGACTTCTTCAGAATAAAATAAAATGCACACAGCAGTATCTCCTTATATATTGAATCAAAATAATTACCTAATAAAACAATTACTTAAAATGCACTAGCAAAAGGAATACAGTCATTTAAAGGCACACATCTAATAACATAACATAGACAGTTTATTTTAAAATCTTCAGTCTTCTATTCTTCAGAAAACATTTAATATTCACTGAATCATTAATACCAGTTTTTTTGTCAGCTCCTAACCTGAGCTGCCACACAGTTTCTCTGTTTCAGTTGGTCCTTATAGGATCCCCCCCTTATATTTCTAACTACATGTTCCAAAACAGCAAACATAAACTTTTTAAAACCACTACATGTAATGGAATGTTTAAATAGAGCATTGTTGATGTTCTTAGTTCTAATACAATAATAGTGTTATTTAATTATTTTACTAAGTGGTTATGTGGGCATACCTATATAAAATTCATTGGACACAGAACAAACAGCAAGATAGACTATGCCACTAGTATTGCAATTGTATACACCATCAATGGAAAGTGTCCTGTTCAAACAGGATAGATCAAAATAGGGTCGCTCTAAAATAAAACAACATGAAGAACAAAAAACACATTTATACATCCCCTTACAGCGTCTGCTATTGTCAGGGGTACTTTTATATATGGAGTCAAAATGTAAACATTTTTTTAAACAGTCAGTTTTTTTATATACAAAATTGGGGACCTAAACCTTGTCACCACAATAAACAGGATATGCTGGAGGGATAGATTCCTGTCCCAGAGACTTCCCATACTCTGGAACAAGCTACCCATCTATGTAAAGCAATGTTCCTCATTAGCACTCTTCAAGAAAAATCTTGATAAGTGGATGGGAAATAGAAAATACACCCTAGGGATCACTTCTGTGGCTCTGCTCAACAGGGGCACAGGAAAATAACTTTCCTGGGTGGCGTAAGCCAGGGGACCTTGTTGGCTAGGCTTACTTAGGCCCTTGGGCTGATAGCCTAGTACCTACCTATGAACCTATGAACATATGAACCTATCATTAAAGTAGCAAGGGATGTGAGTGTCATGTCTGGGACACTCGAGCATATAAGATCTGTACATCACTCTTATCCATGTGAATGTGTTAAATACAAGGGTAGTAACCCAGGTTATGTGCCATCACACTGGCATGTAGTGTATCATGCCATTGCTACTGTTGACAGTGCTTTCCCATGCAAGAGTAGATTGCTAATTGTAGTACTGGCAACAAGCACCCCTGCATGCATAGATGGACTTTGAGGCTTCACTGTCATGTTCCTGGTGTGTGAGCTGTTTCGCAGTATATATCCCCTACTGGATAATGATCTGACATGTGGAAAGTAACTGTAGACTACTGTCTGTATAGCACATGTCAGTGAGGGCTGCTAACATATAGTAATGGCATACATATTGGTGTCAGATGTCTATCTGTTGACATATTCATCCTACTGCATAGCTAGTTGGCAAGCTGATGTCTGTCAGTCCCTGTACAGATGTGCAGATGGCAGGTATCCAGCTTGGATATGTACAGGCAACCTATGCTTGACTGACACTGACATGTCTGCCCAGCTGTGTTATAACTGGCACAGATAGGACACAACACCCTGTACACACCACATGCCACAGGTACCTCAACTACACTACCACAGTCAACAGAACATGCTTGGGTACAGGTCTCCAACACAGACACTAACCATGTTTTGTACTACATGTTACATACATGTCAACTGGATCACCTCACTGGCCATTTGCAAAAGTCACCCAAAGGATTGGCTGATGCATGTCACTCTCACCCTGAGGGTTGCCACAGTGTTGTCTGTAGATAGATTGCCTGCTGACACATGGCAGGTGGCATGATATCACGGTACACACATCCCCTACACTTCCCATCTCTCCATGGACAATAGCCAGGTACACACCTATGACAACCTGCAGTGATGCACCCCAGTACTAACAAATGTGTACGTGTGCATTACTGAGGATATCTGTGTCTGTGTGTTAGTACACCTGTAGTTGAGAATACCATGAGGGTCTTCACACCCACCACAACACCCATTGCCATAGTTAGATGTGGCTGCTGCTGTACCAGACATTACATGTACCTTGTTATGCTCCTCTCCCTAATGGCTATCTGAGCCGTGCAGTACCAGCACAACACTGTTGTACAAATGGTTTGATAGGCATGGGAATACCCACTTAGTTCTGGCAAGTGTGTGTATGTGTGCATGTGTGTCTATCTGTAGGGTACAGCATTCCGAAGCCACATACTCCTACTACAATACACATTGACACACAGTATTATGGATATTGATGTTGCTGCCCATAGGTGATGCATGACAATGCATCACTCTACTATGCCTGGGCATGTACATTAGCTGCATATCCCTGTAGTACCACTGTTGGGATAGACAATGAGTTGTATCGCAGTCATGGTCAATGTGTGATGGTGGGTATGTCAGGGTGTCATCATGGGTTCCAGTGTCTACAATATCCACAGTGGGGTCTTGGTGCTGTGTACACTGTCATTACACCATGGTACTGCTGGTATATGTCCCATGTACCACTGTATGGTGACCATTGTCACCATCAACCATACAGGTAACTGATAACACAATGCAGCCCAGTTATGCATGTGCTGTGTGCAGCCTACCTGTAACACATTGGACACACTGACAAGTTAGTTAGCCCTGATAGGCCCAAGTCCCTCGGATGTGTGTCTGCCTGTTATGTGTCTGTTAATGTGTATATGATGGTATGTCACAACACTATGTATTGTCCATATACAACCATTACATCCCCCATTACCATACTGTATCTGTCTGGGAATGTCCTGCATGTCACATGTAACCTGGAACATACCTCATCCTAAATGCTGTGTGGTGTGTACAATTAAAGCCACACACATCAGTAGCACTACATACCTAGGTAGGGGTCTAGTCCCAGTGTTGCCAAGTAAGAGTGTGTGTGTATTTGGAGGGATCTACATCAGGTTGCTGATTATACATGTCCCAGAGGGTCACCTGTCCATATGGCAAAGGCAGTAACTGTTATACAGACCTGTGACATGTCTTCAACTCTACCCAGGATATGTCACAGCCATGGTGTCAGCACAGTCCCATGCCCCTTGTGGAATATGACTGCAGACCATCCTCCTGCTGACACATGCATACCTTACAACACAAATGGATAACATTATGGAGACCACAATCACTCAGTATTACTAACAGCTATAATGCATCATGGCTGGACAGCTACACTACCTGACATGTAAGCATTAAACATTACTGCTGACAACATATTACACAGCAGTACATAGGTACACTGCAGTACAGTCACCGTGTGCATTAGAACCATATTAGCCTATCCCTGCATCAATGTTATGAATGACAGGGACGTGGCACAGGTATCATCATATGCACAGGATGTGTTGTTGGTTTGCCAGAGACCGAGGGTAGGCCATCCGTTTGACACCATATGTGAGGGTGAGGGGTGTGATTTGCTGAGATTGGTGTGGTGATGTGGTGTGCATAGATATGGGGTTGCCCTAGGTGTGTTTGTATAGTGTGTGGGTATGCATGCACACAGTTCTGCCATGTGGCTGCCCTATACAGGTGTTTCTTGGACAGCTGCAGACCATACCTAGAAGGGTGTACAGTTCACCACCTCCAGCCACAGACAAGTGGACTGTGCCTGCCAGGGGTTCCATGGGCATGTCCAGATAAAGGCCTCAATATGCTACTTTCCCTATTGATGATTACATATGAATGCTGGGACCAGGTCCCTCCTGGGACTGGTAAGGGCCATGTGCATGTGGCCTTCTGTGGTGTGGTGTAGACAGCACTCCCTCTGCAGTGCTGGGGCTGGTACTGCCACTACTGGAGTGGTTTGGTGTCTTTGCATGTCCATGTTGACCGCCAGCTGTTGGTGTCGCTGGCCTATGTCCACGTGTCCAGTGCTCCACTCCCACCACATGTTCTAGCACAGACAATTCACAGTCGTTGAGGCACACCATCTCACCCAACTGTCTATCCATGACCTCAGTATACTCATGGAGGGCACAAAAACCAGAAACTAAAACTAAATAAAAACAACAAAAAGCAGAAGCAGGCTGATAAAAACGGCATGGACTGTTTATTACTGTAAGCGCTTTCAGCCAAGCAAATGTTCAGCCTTACTGTAAGCGCTTTCAGCCAAGCAAATGCTCAGCCTTATTAGAGTTAATATAAAAAGAGAGCTGTGATGTTTGTTTTATATCTGATGAAGGCTGAGCATTTGCTATACTCATGGAGGGCACCTGCAAGTTCATGGAAGCTGTCGCTTATACATGAGAGAGCAGCACTCTGCAGCCTCAGACCCTGTCTGGTGTACAGTTCCATACATGCCTGCACCCCCATCACAGTCTGAAACATGCTTCTGGTGGTACCAGTTGTGGCACTTCTGCCAGGGGCATGATGACCAGTGGCCCTCCCATGAGCACCTCAGTACATCTGCCTATGTGGTGCCCTGTTGGACATCTGGCTATGCCTGCTGTGTCCAGAGACAGCACGCATAGATACCACACTCTCCTGTGCACTGCCACCGACTGCCAACTGTCCCTCTGCTATGGCCACTGGTGATGGGGTATCTATAGGCACTGTGATTGTGTGCATGGCCGGGGTGGATAACAGAGGGATGTCAAACGATGGGGCAGTTTCAGCCTCTGACAACCCCGCCTGTGCCTCAACAGTCCTATAATCATTTTCAGTGTCTGTATGGACACCAACATCAGATTGCGTGCAGGAGGGACCATGACCCACCTCGCCACCTGTAAGGGGAAAACAAGAAACACAATTTAAGACCTGTATGGCATTGCATAACAGTACACACACACACACACACACACACACACACACACACACACACACACACACACACACACACACACACACACCCTGAAATTCTACCACAATTCCTACCTGTCCCTGAGTTTACAGACAGTCCCACATTTATTCACGTAAGTTCCCCATCCTGCATCACACTTGGTAACATACATTCATTAATACCACTTATTAATGTATCATTCTGCTAAATGCCTAGACAAGTGATCACAACAGAAGACCTGTTACTCCATTACCTCCTTGGCTTTATTGGTGTAGGGTTTACAAGACTTCACTGCTGTCATCCAGTGTTCACCCTGGGTATGTCCGGACATCGTGAGCATGGTCCCCATATGTTATGGGCTGCTACGTTCACACCATAATGTCATGCACTGGAGTGTCATATGTAACTGTTGCTCAGTACATGCAAGATCTGCTGCTCAACCAACTTATCATGTGGACAACAGTAATATATGGATACATTCCCTGGTGTTGTCTAGTAATTCCCCAATACATCTGTAGTGCTGTATACGTGGGTAGTCATTCACCTTTCTGCTGATTGCAATTTTAACGGTATACCTGGTGTCTAGTTTCCCTCTAAATGCATGTTCCATGCTACAAACCTTATTATACTATCAGCTGTCCTTTGATTACATATCAGACAAGTATTCCTGGTGTCTCATGTGTCAGTCCATGTCCATGTACTGCACAATTCCAAAGGGAAGTACTGACGTATGAACAACCCCAATATCACACATGTGCATACATGGACACCCACACAAACCCACACACATGCACACGGACATCCTACATGCATCAGCGCCTCTCCACTCTACCAGATTGCACTTACAGACAAAATAACCCCCCCCCCCCCCCACACACACACACACACACACCTACAGGTGAGGTTGCACAATGATATTACACACAGACCTAAAATGAAAGTTAAAAAAATGGAAAACAATTGCCCTGGCAGTCCAACCAGCAGAAATACAAATAGAGCAACTTGAAATGAAAATGCAGGATATTTATGTACAGCGTTAATGTGTTTGGAGAAATAGGAGTTTCTGTGGAATAAACTGTACTGTGAGTTACCAAGGAGTCGAGCTCTTCTTCTACAATTACACACAGACCTCCCATTACCCATCTGTCAACATGCATAACATATGGTACTCAACAGCATGCAGTGCAGCTATAGTCAATCCATGCTAGCAACAGAATACATGTGTGTGATGCATGGGCTGTGTTAGTAGGTGATGCCCCTTCCCCTGGAAAACACTGCACCATTGTACACAGTATTTCTGTGCACCTGTTCTGCACCCTGCCATGTACTGTGCACCATACCTCACAGGTGTACACACCATTACTGAATGTGTATTACTGTGTCAGTTATGTCTGCTCTAATGCTCACAGCCCCTATGCATTTGTCCGACACATACCTGGAATGATATGTGGGCAGATGTCATTTGTGAATGCCTGATGTCTGATTTACAGATCTCAACATCAGCGGTCCATGTGTGACCAATACGATACTATTACACTGACAACCGTAGTGGCGGCTGGTGACTTCAAATCAAAGGGAGGCTGCAGGAGACAGCTGAATGAGTGGGGCCAATGGGATAGCGGTGTGGCCAACTAGAAAGGGGAGGAGCTATACTCAAAGCCACAAAAACTGGAACTTTAATTAAATACGCTGCCCCTGGGTGCCAAACTGTCATTATGAGAGTCCAATCAAGACAAAACGAAGTGTAGAATAAAAAATATTTCAATGCATTAGCTGCATGACAGCTTACGTAATATCTAGATGGAAACAAAAAGGTTGCAAGGCATAAAAAAATAATACTTTTTAAATACATTACTGAAATGCCAGTCAAAGTCAAGTATAAGAAAAACAAGCAGCACTCAACTCAAACCACTTCTCCTTGCATTACAGCTCTAATTATAATTTATATTCAGATTTATAAAAGTACCAAGCAACATGCAGAAAGTAGCAATCTCTGTGATACCCCCACTTGTAAAAATGTTTCTTATCCAAAAAAGACCTGCTGCCTGACAACAACTATCTACTTGTTTCATGGGGAAGACATGATCAAAGTAAAAAATGAACAGCGAACAAGAAACAAGCTCAAGATACATTGCTTAAAGGATTACTGCACAGGTTATGGACCACACATGATAGATTGGCATTCTGTTTAGTTTACAGATAAAGCCTGCAAAGATGACTGCAAGTCTTCAACAAAGGTAATGAGCGTCTTAAAATACTGTAATCCTGTCCTTTATTACAAATACTGTTATATGCATCTCAATACCCAAGGCTTATACATTATCTAATTATGTAAGTATTCTCTGCATGGCAGCAACAAAAAGGCTTTCAGTGTTGGAAATTCTTTAACAGTATGCTTATTAAAGTTTACTTGCATCTTACAATCTTTACCTGATGGTCATTAAAGCATTGCTACTTAAACACAGAGCAACGGGCACTTTCTAGATAATAAGAAGCATAAATCAACATTATAAAAATATGACAGAAAGCCTGAACATTCTGCAAAATCAAGCAAGGATAGATGAAAAGCCACTGTAGTACTTGTCTACCTTGGATGGCGGGATACTCTGCACACTGCGTAACTGCTCCTTGCCTTGCTTGGACGCATCCAGAGTCACTATATGGGGGGAGTGGGGTGCAACAAGTATGTCACAATCTGAAATGTCTCTGGCTGACTGTGATGGCCCTGATACATTTGTCATACCTCTCAACATCAGAGCTAGAAATTTAGACAAAGCCATACAAAGAAGTGGGAAAAAGGCCCAAAAATAAGGACAATATGTAAATATTGCTCTTATAAACTTTCTAATAGAATAGTAGGTGTTGCATTAGTATGAATTTTCTGAAGGTTATGAAATCTGAAACTCAAATGCCTGTCATTATTTTCTAACTTCAGTCTTTAATGATTTGCCTCTAATTTGCAAAACCACAATTTTATGAAAAATGGACCAAAATGTGATGCAAAAATATAAAGTAGCCACACAATGCAGCTGGGAGCCTGTAAAAGAAGGGACACTTTTTAAAATATTAGTACTGTTAACTTGAGCAGCTGACAAAATGAATGAATCTACATGCATTTCTGAAATAAAAGTAATCTGTAACTCTGATTATTAGAGTTATTAAAATAAACGAATCTACATGCATTTCTGAAATAAAAGTAATCTATAACTCGGATTATTATAGTTATTTATTAATTGTAAACCCTCCATGTTTTCTTCCAAAACTGCCATTTTGTAGAGGGATTATTAGAGGGAGAGCAACATTTTGAGCCAAAATTGGTGACAGTTGAGAGGTTTGGATATGCCTAATTCTATAAAGCAATTTATTTGCACATACCTCTCAACCGGTTAATGCAGGAAATCTGGGCAAGGGCAAATATACTGGGGGAACATACCAAACAGTACTAAATATTGCTCTTGTATAAACTTAGTTGATAGAATAACAGGTCTTGCTTTAGCATGCATTTTTCTGAAGGTTATGAAGTTTGAAACTCAATGTCTGTCATTATTTAGTGACTTAATTCTTAAATGATTTGCCAGAAAACCACAAATTTTATGAGGAAAAACCAAAAATAAGAAGCAAAAATCTATTAATTCTGCAAAACTCTGGACAGTTGAGAGGTATAGTTCAGCTGGGGCTGTCTGGGTTTGCCACCCTTCCCCCTCACAAAATCATGGTTGAATGGAGCCACCCTCCTGCAGCCATTCCAATGTCCCATTACTTGGCTATTTCTCTCCATTTACCATAAACACTGTAATATGCATACTGCTTTACTTCTACAATGATTTGGATTTCATTTGAAAGTTTTATTTTGCATTTTACAGCACAAACACTAAGACATCTGCTAAACAATGCAATGCAGTCTCACAATGAAAACAGATTTAGCATTAAAAGTTATCTGCCCTTGAAACTTACATTCATTGAAACAGCATTGAAATCCACATTCAAAGAAAATACATTTGGCTAGTATAAAGATTAACTTTGGTCTGTTTTCAAATGATAGGCCCCCTTCCACACAAGACATACATGTGTTGTGTGACACACCTTCCTGATTGTATTAAATTATATTCCTTGTATAATACAGTACAGTTGTTAGAGGGTGTTTTAAATGTATTGTTTTGAACATTTTTTCCAGTAAACAATGAAACAAAATGCATGCACCAATAATGACAAAACTGCCCGATTGAGAACATTTACATCATAAAAGTCTACTCAAACTTCTACAACCCACCAGTATCAGTAAGTATGCACAATCTCTGCAGAAGTAAAAGTCATCTATAAAATTCCATATTAAAGAGATGTGTAACTAATGAAGAGGTTGCTGCTAGCTGACAACTTAATATTCCCTTTTTTCATCTACAAATGAAGTGCCTGTATCTTCGCCAAAGAAGACATTCTCAGTATGGCAGCATCCACCCTCTGTGGGAGTAGAACCCACAGCCTTTTGCATCAAAAGCAAGTACACTACCTGTTGTGCTATTAACAATGCAAGCAGACGTAGCATAAGCAACACTAAGCTTCTGTTCCCCTGCAGCTCTCAGCTCCTTGTAAAATCTACTCGACACTCACTGTATCTCTTAACTACATAGCACAGGAAATCTGGAAAAAGCCAAAATTTATTGGGGAAGGACAAAAGCCCAAAACCCAAGGACACATTTTAAACATTGCTTGCATAATCTTGGAAAGTTGCTACTATAAAATGCTGTGTTACCACCATACATTTCACTGCCAAGTCTTGAAGTCAGGACCCTGTGCAAAACAGTCAGAGCAACATACTACTATGCCAAATCAGCTGTTTTATGAAAGAGAGGAAGACTGAAACTTAAATGGCTACCCTTTAGTGAATTCAGTTCTCACCATAGCTGTCAATGTCTTAGCACAAAACACCTGGACAAAACCAATAATGGGGGAAAACAGTCCCAAAAATAGGGACAAATTTCAAATATTCATCCTATAAACTTAGAAACTTGCTAGAATAAAAGGTTTTGTGTTTCAATATACTTTCTGAAGAATATGACATCTGAAATTCAAATGCCTGTCAATTTTATTTAACATTTGTTAACCAGGAAAGTCTGACTTAGAACAAAAAACAGTTTTCAGCAGAGGCCCAGTGAGAAATACTGTAGACACATGTCTTTGTAACATGGAAAGACACCAGAGCAAACCCACACACAAACACAGGGAGGACATGAAGACTCCACACAGAAGGCACCCCAGCCAAGAATAAAACCAGAGAACTTCTAGCTATGATCAAGAATGCTACCACTGCACCATCAACTATCTGAATAATTACAAATTCAGAAACCACAGATTTTATGATGAACAGAACAGAACAAAATGTGAGGCAAAAATCTGCAGACGTTTCATAGATGGTGGTGGGTAGGGAATTCAGGCTCTTGTTACCTGAACCCAGGGTACAGGGCTCAAGGCTGAGGTATCCTATCCTGAGTTCTCCCTATAGCCATCTGTATGCCTCGACTGGGGCATTTCACACACACACACACACACACACACACACACACACACACACACACACACACACACACACACTTACACCTTTCTCCAAAAGCACTACATTATTCAGAATTGCTTTGTCGGCTGCAAAACAAACTTGCAACAGCACACACACTTACAGTCCCTACCTGCCAGCACCAAATTATAACTCTGAACAGCTTTCTCAGCAAGTCAGCAGCAAAACAAACCTTCAACATAACTTTCTTGACAGCAAAGTAAACTCTGAACAACTTTCTCGACAGCAAAATAAACCTGCACCATAACTTTCTCGGTAGCAAAATAAACCTGAAACATAACTTTCTCAGCAGCAAAGTAACGGCTTTCTTACAGTCCCTACATTCCAGCAGCATGGCTTTCTCAGCAGCAAAATAAACCTACAACATAACAGTAACAGCTTACAGTCCCTATCTGCCAGCAGCAAATTAAAACTCTGAACAGCTTTCTCGGCAGCAAAATAAACCTGCAACATAACATTCTTGGCAGCAGCAAAGTAATGCTTTCTTACAGTCCCTACCTTCCAGCAGCAAATTAAAACTCAGCCTGAATGGCTTTCTTTGCAGAAAAATAAACCTGCAACATAACAATAATGGCTTTCTTACAGTCCCTACCTGCCAACAGCAAATTAAAACTCTGAACAGCTTTCTCGGCAGCAAAATAAACCTGCAACATAACATTTGTGGCAGCAGCAAAGTAATGGCTTTCTTACAGTCCCTACCTGCCAGCAGCAAAATAAAACTCCGAATGGCTTTCTCGGCATACACACAGTCCCTGCATCCAAGCTGCAAAGTAATGGCGTTCTCGGCAGCAAAATAAAATCCAAAGCTGAACTAAACTTCAAACAGCTTTCTTGGCCGCAAAAGAAATCCAAAGCTGGCTCTTCTCATCTGTGCACACTGGAATTCACACTTCCAGTTTCTTGTCTGTGAATGTTCCACTCCAAGACTGCTGACCTTGAAGTCCAATCCCCTTCCAGTCTATGCGGTTAGCACTGCATAGACTTCTGGTTCATCGGCAGTCTACAGCCTTTTTCCTGAATCCAGACTGGTAAGGCAGCAGTCCGGATTCACTTTCTATGGGAAGTTACTGAAGTTATTGGATTGTACCATTGTGGTACACAGCTGGGGGGGCTGCAGTCCAATATCACGAGCTGCCACTGCCTGCCAGCAGCAAAATAAAACTCCGAACAGCTTTCTCGGCACACACACAGTACTTACATCCAAGTTGCAAAGTAATGGCTTTCTCGGCAGCAAAATAAAATCCAAAGCTGCACTAAACTCCAAATGGCTTTCTTGGCAGCAAAAGAAATCCAAAGCTGGCTCATCTCATCTGTGCATGCCAGAATGCACACTTCCAGTTTCCTGTCTGTGAACGTTCCATTCCAAGACTGCTGACCTGCTGTTAGCACCGCATAGACTTCTGGTTCATCAGCAGTCTGCAGCCTTTTTCCTGAATCCAGACTGGTAAGGCACTTTCTATGGGAAGTTACTGAAGTTATTGGATTGTGCCATTGTGTTACACAGCTGGGGGGGCTGCAGTCCTGCAGTCTGATATCAGACTGCAGTCCTGCAGTCTGATACCAAGAGCCCCACTGGACAACCGTCAAACCTTACCATGGCTATGGGGAGTGTACACACACTTATTGATATGACGCACTGTTCCTTGATATGCCATGGGACTACATTACTGTATATGTTAACATTACATGAGCCTGATATGTGACATATGTCCTGTACATTCACATGCAGTGTCTCACAAATGTATTAGGTGTGCAGATGCTGACCACGATGCATACACTTTCTGGGTGCGTATGTGTGCTCACCCTTATCATGATGGTTTGTTGTGCCTACTGTTATGTGTATTACAGCAGTCACTATTCCTGACATGGGCCATCTGCATTTGCCAGTATATGGTCAGTGTGCCCTACACATGTCCCCCAACCCTGCATGATTGCAAGGTCAACTCATGTGCACATCCCTTGGAGTTCACACACTGCTGTCACTATTGCTGTGGAGTCAGGGTTACATCTGCCACAGTTCTGAACCTAACTGTGTGCAGATACAGCCATTCATAGCATACTTAGGATCCCTGCTGCAGTGCACTGGTGTGTCATGATGACATCCCCTCCCCACCTTCAGCCTTTTTGCAGATGCTTGACAACTATGACCTACACACGTGTGTCAGTTTGCAGTGTCCCAAACACTGAACACCACATGTAACAGCCTAGTCCCAGTTAATGAATGGCAAACATAGAGATGTACACTGGCACCGGCACAGTACAGTTGGGGATGGTAGACCTGAGGTGGGGTATGGCATTGGTTGTGCAGCACATGTATCTTACATGATACTGTCTGTGGGTTTCCAGCGTGGTCATGGTACAGCCATACACACTGCAATGTATGACTTTTGGGAACCTCTTCTTTTATGCATACACTACCTGTAGAGAGGCCTGGCTGATGTTTCCTGTGGTACAACTGTCACATCTGATTACCCTAACCCATAGGCCACACACTTCAGAGTCCAGGCAATTGCTGACATGGGTACTGCACAGTCAGTACTTCCTGGACATTCCTGCAACCCTGTCAGTGTTGTGGCATGTTAATGAGCAGCCAGCATGACTAGTTTGCTACGTTACATCATTTGTCTTGGATGGCCATCTGCTTATTTCCTACATCATTCCTGTCCCATACATTCTTGCCACATAAATGACTGTCTGCACTGTTTGCCATGGCATATGCAATTGTGAGGTATGGCTACATGTCCAGCTCATGAATGCTAATTGTTGGGTATGGGGCCCACGCCATGTCTTGTAAAATGTGTGCAAGCCAGGCCTGCCTCTGTTGCAGGTAAGTGTGCACATTTGATGGCCAAATGTCTTGGACTGCAGACCAATACGTGGTGTGACATTGGGAATGTTTACTTGCTAAAAGGTGCATATCCATGACAAATGCATGCATTCAGTAGCTCAACAGCTACTTCCACTATATTGTATCTGGAGTGTGTGCACACATACGCTTCCATTGTTTGTGAAGGCATGTATGCCCCATATTTGCTGCCCTAACCTACGATTCTGTATTACACACTCATTGCTCATGTTGGGAGCACATTGCAGGTTTTAAGGCTTGTAGACCGCTGTGTTATGATATGCCATAGTGTAGATCTGTAACAGTTGCCATTGTAATACTGGTATATACACTGTTGTAGTACTGTATAAGGGTGATGTTTCACACATGTCCCTACTGTAGGCCATTTGTCCCACCATTATGTTCATCCCTGTGGACACATTTTGCAATGATAGGATGCAAGTTATATTGCAAGTTTCTGACATACCCTTCAGATACACCATCATGGTCACCTCTGTGATGCAGTGCAGTTAACAGCAATAATACGTGAACATGTATGGCATGCATTATGGGTAGGTGTGCTAGATGTGTGCATGGAATATACCATAGCCATTACATGACCAGTGTATTGGCAAGCATGAACATAAACCATACTCACCAGATACAGGCTGCTGCCTTGGTGGTATACAAGAGGGACCTACATAAGAGTGTGAGAGATGTGATGTCAGTAGCCACAGCTGTGGCATTGGTACATGGTGGGTACAACATTACAATACATCAACGGTACAAGTCCACAATACTACAGCTTATGCACATCTGTTTATTACTACTATGCAGCAACAGACTATATGTTATCTCACATATGCATGATCTACCTGTACAGATGCAGATGGATACGCAACAGTGGTCTACTGATGTGCCCTGTGGCCTTACCTGCATGATCCTTGGCTGGTGTGTGGGTAGCACCCACTTCCACTATGGTCTCCGCCAGTTGTTCCGTGTGCTGGTGGGCAAGTGCCATGAGGCTGGCGAGGAGCTCCTCAACATGTGTCAGGTGGGATTGATGGCATGACCCCTCTGTTGTGAGGTGATCCCCCAGTCTGCAGCAGCATGCTGGTGGGCATTGCGAAGTAGGTTGTTGCAATGATGCCGGACTTGCTCATAACTGTGGTTATGCAGGCTGACATCACTGACCCTGTGGACTTGATTTTTCCACAGTGTGGTCCACTCCTGCTGCTCATGGGCTGTTCTGCCAAAGAGCACCTGGTAGTGCTGTACCAGGTGGTTGATGATGACCTAATTTTCATCCGCTGAATACATGGGTAACGGGCCATGTGACATCTTGCCTGAAAGACATAAAGATGGAAATAGGTCTGAGCAACTCAAACAGCAGGGTTACCATAGTTCTTAATACACATCTCTGTCCCCCCCCCACCATATCTGCTACAACAAACTATTTACACAACTCAATAGGTATGGCTACAACTTACCTACCATTGGGACATATATCATATTGTACACTCTTTGTTCTATGTGTTTGTAGCCATGTTCCTTGTGGGGACACTATCATTGCTGGCCTGTTACGGACAATGTCACCAGCATGCCATTGTAAGGGCCATTATGGCTCCATATATGCACATGTTCTGTTTGCTATGTGATTGCTACACATCTTTCATTATGTGTTATGGGAGATATCTATGCATGCTGTTGGACATGATCCGGGATTGTGTGGACTATTACTACCGACATATGTTCTATAACAGTGACACAATAGCATGTTTATGGAACAGTTACCAGCAAAACCACATCTCCTACCTCATCTGGCCATGTTACCAGGCCACATCACATGTGGGTCCCACCCTGGGACCTCCTCATCTACTGGTCCTGCACAACCTTCAGGTGGAACCACCTCAGACGATGGTGTTCGACTCCACGGGGGAACACACAGGCATGATCCTGTCACCCGAGGTCAGGTCCAGGGTCTGTTGCAAAGGGAGCTCCACAATGACTTGGGGGATGTGCTACAGCACCTTGAGGCCCTCAGTACACAATCACAGGCTCCACATGCTCCTCCTTCTCGGCCTCCAGCCCAGGCACCTTCAGGGCCATGAAGCTGCTGCTGTGACTGGCAATGGGTGGGGGCATTGTTCCCATTGTTACCATATGGGGGCTCATGGGGCTTCCACATCGCAGTTGACACCCACCATCCAGGGTGTTTACCCACCACATGTGTCATATACCACCCCTGTATGCTGTCCTCTTTATCTACCAACCCGAACCACCTCCACAAATATACCTGCTATCCTTACCCAAATTCCCATTCCCACCTTCACGGACAAGGGCAATGTGGTCCCAACAAGGGGTTTACATGTGACATAACCTTCCATGTTGTACACACTTACTGCTGTATATATATGTGTGTATTGATATGTGTGATGTTCCCTCACACATAGCATGCAGCAGTGTGATGGAAATATAGAGGACATGTAGTTATATACATATGTGTGTGTGTTTGTACATATGGAGACATACACACACACACACATATATATATATATATATATATATATATATATATATATATATATATATATATGTGTGTGTGTGTAGATATATATTATGTTCTATATATGTGTTTATATATATATATATATATAATATATATATATATATATATATATATATATATATATATACATATACATATAGATGTCTGTATATCTGTAGAGATACATGTGTATATGTATATACCTGTATATCTGTAGACATACATGTGTATATGTATATACCTAATAGCTCAAACTCTTCTATCAGTAGTAACTCTACCATTACCTTCTCCCTCAAACCTGTCTCCACTAACTATATTAAAACTCTATCTAAATTAAAACCTGCTCCACATCCGTAGACAATATTCCCTCCGCATTCCTTCAGGTTGCTGCTGATGTTCTTGCTTTCCCAGTTTCTATTCTAATAAACCACTCTATTACAGAAACCACAGTCCCTTCAATCTGGAAGCAATTTTACACCCATCCAATACACAAAGGAGGAAACTCTACAGATATAACTAATTTTAGACCCATAGCCATACTCTCACCACTCTCCAAAATTCTGGAAAAATGTATACACAATCAAATCTTACACTACCTTCTGCAAGAAAATCTACTCACACCGACCCAACATGGCTTCCGTCCCATAGTACTAACCTATGTATGCTAACCTATGTATGCACAGCACTACAACAGCTCTCCTATCTTTCCTAAACTCTGTATCACTAGCTAGAGACAGTAACAAACTTATTTCCTGTCTCTTCATTGACCTCAATAAAGCCTTTGATACAGTCTCTCATAAACTTCTTCTCCTTAAACTAGCAAACTTACACTTCTCTCCATCCACCATATCTTGGTTTAACAGCTATCTCTCTGATAGACTCCAATCAGTCAAATGGCTCTCAGCTTTCTCCCCTCTTCTTCCTGTTAAAACGGGTGTTCCACAAGGCTCCATCCTTGGGACCCTTCTTTTTAACATCTTTACCAACCTTCTCTACTCTTCCTGTCCTGGATCCTCACTGATACAATACTCAGATGATTCTACACTTATTACTATTGCTGAATCACCAACTCAACTAAAATCAGACACACAGTCCTCTTTTAACTCTGTAGAAATCTGAAAACCAACTTATCCTTAATCCAAAGAAAACCAAATTACTACTCTTGTTCCCTAAAAACCTTAACCACATAAAGTCTTCCTTCTCCATACTGTCACAAAATAACACTCAAATACAGGTGGACACCAGTACAAAACTCTTAGGTGTTACTATTTATGATAGACTAACCTTTGATTTACACATCGATAACTGTATCCAAAAAACACATCTCAAGCTAGCTCTCCTCTTTAGAAACAAAAAATATCTTACCAAAACAGCAAAACTAACCCTTGCAAATACCTACCTCTTACCCACTTTAGTTTATAGCTCCCAAATTCTCACCAGCTTCAACACTGGACTACTAAACAAGTTAGAAACAACTTATAACAAGATCGCCAGATTTGCTGCTCAAAATTCTTACAAATCCCATCACTGTCTCTCACTAAAAGAGCTAAAATGGCTAGAATTACCTAACCTGCTTTGGTATAATCAGTTTCTGATTATTCATTCCATTCTCTACAAACCCTCTTTCTGTCCAACTATCTCATCTCTAATCTCTCATTACCTACCCACTAGATTACTCCACAGTTCTAAACAAGGACTACTAAAAATCTACAAACCAAGGACCAAAATGGGTCACCTAGTCTATAGCTTTAACCCTTCCAAGGCCTGGAATACCCTACCACTAGATATAAGATCCCTTGAACATCCCAATCAATTCAAAACCGCTACAAAAAAATAACTTCATGAAAAATGGTCTTACCAATGTAATTATCCCCCGTAAACACTCCCCTATAATTATATATACATATAATTATGAACGTATCCCTCTGATGAATGTATTTCTATGTATTTCACTTGCCACAGTTTAATGTATGACACTGTAATGCATTAATGTGTGGTACTAATGAATGTAATGTGTGGCACAGTAATGCAGTAATCTGTGGTACTGATGAATGTATTTCTATATGTATTTAATATGTAAAATTTTTATTTTCTGTTGGAGCTTTTCTCTTTGGGCCTCCGCTGAAAATGGGCATTTTGTAGCCCATTCGGACAAACCCTGTCAACAAATATAAAATAAATAAAAAAAAAAAAAAAAAATATATATATATATATATATATATATATATATATATATATATATATATACATATATATATATATATATATATATATATATATATATATATATACACACACACACACACACACACACACATATACATACCTATATATATATATATATATATATATATATATATATATATATATATATATATATATATATATATATATATACATATGGGGTACAGTCAGGTCCACAATCTCTAACTCTCTGTCCTCCACAGCTGCACTGTTCTGCCTTGCTACAACACAGACAGGTGTCACATATGGACACAGCCTAACATTACGGGGGTATATATAGGGACAGATTGCAAGTAAGCCTATTACACACCTATGGCATTTAAACATGCTACATTACATGTTAACTTGCGTGTCCTGCAAGTGGTGGGCTCTGGAACCCACATGTCCATCATTATGGCAATACGTCCACCACCAGCTATTGGCCACAGTAATATACATGTTTTCCATTACACAACACACACTATGATGGCTTACATCTTTTCAGTCAGTGCTGCTCTATACTGTTGATGGGTATGGCCCACTACCCACAGGGACAGACTCTATTGTACATAGCAGTTGTTCAGCTGCACATCATTACAACAACACCTGATGGCACATATAAATCATTCCACATCATCTATTCCATTATTATGGACCAAGTACTACAGTCAATTACATGCAAATATACTTCACATACCTGTTGTGGTCATGATGTCTGTTCTGGATATTTTCCTTGTAAGGTGTTTTCTTTTTCCCTTTGCCTTGGCCTTTAGCCTA